>NW_007726204.1:899256-918676 GCF_000696425.1 Galeopterus variegatus
TGGCTCACTCGGGAGAGTGTGGTGCTGATAACACCAAGGCCATGGGTTCGGATCCCATATAGGGATGGCCGGTTTGCTCATTGGCTGAGCGTGGTGCTGACAACACCAAGTCAAGGGTTAAGATCCCCTTACCGGTCATCTTTAAAAAAAAAAAAAAAACTATTAAAGACATTCAGAACGGTATGAAAATTTCATTTATATAGACGTGAAAGACTGGCAAAATTAATCTATGCTGTTAAAACTCAAGGTAGTGGATACTCTGACTAGGAGTGGGTAACAGAGGGATTCTGGGAGGCTGGTCATGTTTCTGTTTCTGGATCTAAATGCTGACTATGTGGGTGTTCTATCTGTGAAAGTCATTCAGCTGTACCTTTAGAATTAAACCCTTTTCTGTATGAATGTTGTCAAAGACTGCTGCAGAAATGAACCCTAATTTGTTCAGCCTCCCTGCATCCCCACCTTTGGGTAGGTTCTGCCCATTCTGACTGACTCTTGGCTTAGCCAAGTAACTTGCTTTGGAAAATGGGACAAGAGCAAATGTAACACAATCAGAGGCTGAAGAAGTACTTTGCATATTGGGCTTTGCCCTCTGTATTAGTCCTTTTTTTGTGGCGTATAACAAAATACACAGAACTGGGTAATTATAAAGAAAAATGAAATTTATTGCTTACAATTTCTAAGGCTGGGAAGTCCAAAGTCCATCTGGTGGTGGTGACAGTGACCCAGGGATCTCACATTGCTAGATGGTGGAAGCAGAGAGAGCAGAGAGAGAAACAGACTCTCCTCTTCTTTTAAAGCCCTCAGAACCACACCCCTGACCACCATTTTTAATCCATTCACTACTGCACAGTCCTACACTTTAATCACCTCTTCAAGGCTCCACCTTTCAATTACCATAATAGGATTTCCCACCCTCTTAACAGTCACAGTGGGGGCTAAGTTTCTAACACATCAAACATGGGGGATACAATCCAAGCTTCAATGAGTTTTGGGGGGATGTAATTCAATCCACTACACCCTCATGCTGTTCTTGGGAGCCCTATAACCACTGCTGTGTGAAGAAGCCCAGGCTAGCCAGCTGGATAATAGCAGACATGTGGCCAAGTTACCCTGTTGGCCCAGATGACATCAAGCCAACCATCAGATACATGAATGAGGCCATCAACCCAGCCTCAACCTAGCTGCCAGATGACCACGAAGATCAGCTGAGCTGGTCAGGACAGAACTGACTAGCTAATCCTAAAATCGTGAAAAATAAATGTCCGTGTTTTTTTTTTTTTTTTTTTCCTTTTTGTCTTTTTTCCTGACCGGCAACGGATCGCAACNGCTTTTCATTGGTGATGTTGCTATTTATTTATTTATTTATTTTTAGTGCTTTTTCACATTTTTGTGCTTTTCATTGGTGATGTTGCTATTTATTTATTTATTTATTTTTAGTGCTTTTTCACATTTTTGTGCTTTTCATTGGTGATGTTGCTATTTATTTATTTATTTTTTTTTTAGGATCCGAACCCGTGGCCTTGGTGTTATCAGCACCGCACTCTCCCGAGTGAGCCATGGGCCGGCCTGTGATGTTGCTATTTAAAATGGCCGCCAAGCATAGTGTTGGAGTGCTGTCTAGTGTTCTAAGCTCA
Organism: Galeopterus variegatus; assembly: GCF_000696425.1. Classification (NCBI taxonomy): domain Eukaryota; kingdom Metazoa; phylum Chordata; class Mammalia; order Dermoptera; family Cynocephalidae; genus Galeopterus; species Galeopterus variegatus. The sequence continues at coordinate 900,891 of NW_007726204.1, forward strand.
AGAAGGCTGTGATATGCCTTACAGAAAATATGTGCGTTAGAAAAGCTTTGCTCAGGAATGAGTTGTAGTGTTGTTGGCTGTGAATTCAATGATAATGAATCAACAACATACATTAAATGTGTCTTTAAAAGAAACACATATAAAATAACATTACATATTCATCAGTTAACGAAAATGTGAATGGAGGCTTACAGGAATCTAACCCTACATTTCCCCTTGAAGCAACTGTTCAGTATCCACTAATAGAACATAACTACCACAAATGAGAATCAACTGTGGGTATAGCCACTCACTACCCAGTTTATTTTTTTCCCTAAGAGAAGAGGACCTTGGACGGCTTTGCTTCCACCTTTGCTAACTACAGAAGGGATGAGACTACCAGGTATGTCTGCTTTACTGATGGAGTGTAAGAATGAAGGAAAGGAGGCCTGAACAGACAGGGCTCACCACTAGATGTGCCACGGCGAATCTCCCCTGGGAGGGGGCTGGGGCTGCAGGGCACCGACTCAGTGGCAGCTTTGCACATGTCCTGTAAAAAATAGGCATATGTCCTGTAAAAATAGGTTACCACCGCAGAATTGGAGAGATCTGAGCAACACCAGGAGGATCAGAACCCGACTGCTAGAGATTTTAAAATGTTTAGCTCCTAACCATGAGAAAGCATCATACATACCCAGACTGAGGAATTTGCAAAATAATACCTGACCAATAGTGTTCAGAACTGTCAAGATCATCAAAAAACAAGGAAAGACTATGAAACTGTCACATATCAAAAGAGACTAAGGAGACATGATAAGTAAATGCAATGTGGTATCTTGGAACAGGTTACTGACGGAAAAATTGATGAATCCAAATAGTCTATAGTTAACAGTAATATATTAATGTTAATTTCTTAGTTTTAACAAATGTACTACAGCTATGTAAGATGTTAACATTAAAGGAAGCTTGGTGAAGGAAATACTGAAATTTCATACTGTTGTTGGAACTTTTCTATAAACCTAAAATTATTCCCAAATTTAAAAATTTATTTATTTATTTTTTTGGCAGCTGGCTGGTATGGGGAACTGAACCTTTGACCTCGGTGTTACAAGACCACACTCTAACCGACTGAGCTAACCAGATAGCCCCTGAATTTATAAGTTTAAAGAAAAAACAGTGTTTTGTTCAGGGACCTTCTCAATGACAACTGAGATAATGTCCCTAGCTTGAGAAAGCCCTCACTGTGGGGTCCCATCCTTGGGATGGAGGAAGTTACTAAAAATGACAAGAATAATCATAGCAACCACCTTTTGGTAAAGTGGAGTGCTGGAGAGCACAGCTCTGGAGCAAGTTTCCTTCTTGGTCAAGCAGAGTGAGGAATCAATGAGTTAATATGTATACAGGATAGAGACAGTGCCTGACAGCAAGTGCTTGGTAAGTGTTAGTTATTATAACTTAATAATTACTTCACTCTAAGTCTGGTACTCAGTGCCATGTACGCAATCTGGTAGATGACCACAGCCACCCTATGCAGCAGGGGTAGTAAAAAGCTTGTTTCAGAGAGACCCAGGAAACCGGGTTACTGTAAGTAGAAGTGCTAAGACTGAAATGGCCAGGTTGTTGGCTAAGTCACCATTGGGTCCACATAGGAAGCTCCTGTCCTGGGGACACAAAGGGCCCTGGAGATGATAATTATCATGGGGAAGATAAAAATTAGCAATAATTATTACAGAGAATCCTTACTAAGGCCCTTCTATAGGCAGTTTACACTGTAGTAGTGCTATATAGGTTAATACTCACAACCACCCTTCAAGATAGATTTGCCTCTCTGCTTTTTACAAGTGGAGAAAGTAAGGCTTAGAGAGGTTAGGTAACATGCCCAATGTCACACAGCAAATGGCTGAACCAGCCCTGGAACCCAAGTCGGCCTGCCTTTGTTGCCAGGCCTCCTGTTTGCTCTGTAACTGCCCCTCCATCCCCACGCTAAACCCAGGGACAGAGTGGCTAGGCAGAACACTCACCTGGCGGTGTACCACCTTCGCGTGCTTGAGGATGGCGATGATGTCCCCCACCACAGTCACGCCCAGCTCATTCATGATTTCCTTGTTGAGATCCAGCAGCATGCTCTTCCGTATCCTGCAGAGAGGGTCAGTGGTGAGGCCCAGAGTGGACGCGCCAGCCAGTTCCCCACCTCCCCTATTCAGCCCTGTCCCTTCAGCCACCTCACCTATTATCCACAAACATCACAGCATAATTGACAGCAGGCCCTGGAGGAATGCCGGCTTCCTTAAAGAACTGGATCCACTCGGAAGTGGCTGAGGGATTGGACAGGGCTCATTATTCACGGTATTCTCTTTCGAGAATAGCAGCAGCAAAACCACAACAGCAGTGGCTCCCACAAATAAAATGCTCATCATCACATGCCAGGCCCTGTACACACGTACACATGTGTACACACACACACACACACACACACAATGGAACTCAGCTCTCCCAACAACCCTGGAACTTAGCTCTCCCAACAATCCTGTAAGTTAAGAAGTATTAAGACTTCCTCATATGCAAATGAGGAAACTGAGGCAGGGAAAGGCTGGCCAACTTGCCCTAGGCCACAATGCTAACAAGAGGCAGAGCTCCCAAACACTTAACCACCACCCTTCTCCTTAGAGCTCTGCCCTGCCCTGGAGCCACAACTTGAAGCACCACAACAGATACCCGGCCAATGACTGATTTGCACAAACTGGGAGTCTGGGTTCTCTACCCCATCCCCATCAGCCAGCCCAGGCCCAGAGGATGATAGGATCTGCAGTAGATGGAAAGAAGGATCACAGAGCCAGCCCTTGAGCCTCAGCAAACCCTCTCCGCACCACAGGAGCAGCCCTGCCTTGGAGAGAAACACAGAAGTGACTAGCATAGGCTTTGGAGCTTAGGTTCAAACCCGGACTCTGCCATTTCTTTGCTGAGGGGCTCTGGGCAAGTTAACTCTAAGTGCCTCAGTTGCCTCATCGGTAAATTTGATATAGTAGACTTAACAAGTATTTACTGAGCACTTGGCACAGGTCAGGTCCTGCTCTAGGCACTGGGGATAACACAAGGTACAAGACCAAGCCCCGGTCCTCATGGAGCTGACATCTTAGAACACCATCATCCTTGTATTACTAAGTAGACTCAGTGAGAAAGTCCACATAAAGGGCTATTATTATTATTACTATTATTTATTATTACTACTTCTACCACCACTAAACATGGAGATAAGGCCAAGACCAGGCAGACTCCACCCATGAAACTTCATTGTCTCTAAAATTCTTGCTCGGCCTCTTAGGTACAACCTTCAAACTGCTAGATCAGATCACTGATTCCAAGTAGAACATTTTTTTTTCACATATTAACATCTCTGAAAGTAAGATCTACCTCATATTTAATGGTGTGCTGTGGTTTAACTGGCAACTATTTTTTTCTTATGATATGTAATGGTACATCTAAAAATTCCATGTTCTTTTAGATTAGAAGAGATTTGGCATTGCATCACCCATTCTGCTTTTAAGACAATTGAGGCTCGGGCCGGCCCGTGGCTCACTCGGGAGAGTGTGGTGCTGATAACACCAAGGCCCCGGGTTCGGATCCTACATAGGGATGGCCGGTTCGCTCACTTGGGAGAGCGTGGTGCTGATGACACCAAGTCAAGGGTTATGATCCCCTTACCGGTCATACTTTAAAAAAAAGAAAAAGACAATTGAGGCTCAGAGCAGAGAAGGAGACACCTCTGGATCAGATGTGGGTGGCAATGCAGAACATGGAGGAGGTCCCTACCTAGCTGGCCACACCTCTCCCAAGGAGGCCCCTGACCAGACAGCCACAGGCCAGTCTCCCAGGGCACTGACTGACCCGAGCCCTTGGGCACTAGAACAGGTGAGGAGCTCAAACCCTTAGGACTTCTTCTACCAGCCCAGAGGAAATGGGTGACATTTTCCTACTTTGCTATCCACCCGCCAAGCCACAGTTTCCATTAGCCAAAAGTGGGCACCTTTGTCTAACTATCAAAAAGCACCACATAATGATTCCATTTTTATGAAATGTCCAGAACAGGCAAATCTAGAGAAACAAAATATAGAGTACTGGTTGCTAGGGGTTGGGGGAAGGGAGAATGACTGCTAATGGGCATGGGTTTTTGGGGGCTGAGTGATGAAAATATTTTGCAATTAATTGTGGTGATGGTTGCACAACTCTGTGAATAGAGAATATAAAAACCATTGAATTGTGCACTTTAAAAAGATAAAATGGTACAGGCCAGCTGCAAAATAAATAAATAAATAAATAAAATGTATGATATATGAATTGTATCTCAATTAAGCTGTTACGAAGGGGAGAAAAAGTACCACATAGGTTGGGGACAGATTTCTGCCTGAAACAAAGCCTGTGATTTGAACCCCGAGATTACTGACACCCAGTGTCCAGTGTCCAAGGAACTGCACAAGTCCCCACATCTGGCACACACCATCATTTCATGAATTACTAAGAAGGAAAATATGTGGCCAATTAAACTGTCATAAGCCACCATAAAAAAAAAAACGTACGAAAAAAAAAAAAAGAACGCATGACATGATTTCCTTCATATAAGTTCAGGTCCAAAGTCTTTAAAAGAGGAATGTTTCCATTGGTGATACATCTATAAAGAAAGGTAAGGAAAGACGTTCACAAAAAATAAGAGAGTAGTTTATTCCATCTAGCAGAGGGAGTGTGTGTGATTGGGTTAGGAATCTCAGGGAGACTGGCAATATTCTATTTCTTGATCTGGATGGTTAGAGGGGGGTTGGTTTTTTTCAATCTGTTTATTGAACTATAATGTACACACACAAAAAAATTCGTAAGTTGATAAGGATTTTTCTAAACCAAACATACCCATGTAACAGGCACCCAAATCAAGAAATAAAACATTTCCAACACTTCAGAGCCCCCGCATATTTCCTTTGCGGTCACTACTCCCCTCTCTCCAAGGGCAACCACTACCTTCTAACAGGATAGATTGGTTTTGCTTGCTTCTGTGCTTTAAATAAATGGAATCATAAAGGATATATTCAGGTGTTTGCTTTTTAATTGCTCTTACAAATCACACAAATGTGTTCTATGTACTTTTCTATATGTATGATAAATCTCAACATTTTTCAAAGCCACCAACTGATGTCTGTGCTTTGGCAACCCCAAAATAAAGAGTTTAAAGAGAATATGGTGATAAGGCTCATGATAATAACAACAGTTAACATTTGCTGAGAACTATGCCCATGATTTTACATGCAATAATCTACTTTACCCCAGGATGTAGGGAGTACTATCTCTATCTCACAGGTGAGAAAACCAAGGCTCTGAGAGGTCATGTGGGAGATCTGCCCGACTTCATAACCCAAGCTCTTCATGGCTAAACTACACAGTCAGGAGGCTGAGATACAGCAAGGAAGCCAGTAGGCCTTGAGCGGGCCTTGGCCCCGCCCCCAACATTTCTCAGAGAACAGCTGTTTCTGCCAGTGAACCAGCCCTCCCTCCTCCACTCCCTCTCCACCCACCAAGGCCATACCTCAAAACGGGGAGGGGGGAGAAGGGGCCCTTGAGAGAAGGCCACAGACTCACCCATAGTCACTGAGACCATTGTTTTCCTGGCCCTGATGCCGCTCCCTGGAGCCTGGAAGAGAGAACGAGGGGAGAGTGCCCATGAGTCGTCTGCTGTGAGTGTATGTCCCTCTCCCGGTGCCTGTGTGTCTGCCTGCCAGAGGAGCATTCCTGGGCTGGGGGCTCACCACCCAAGAATAGCCTAGAGCAGCTGGCAGGAAGTCAGCCTGGGACAGAGCTGCCATCACAACTATCACTTCTGCCTGGGACAAGGCCCAGGCACAGCAAATGTCCACAGCTCCATTCCCACACATCCCAAAAGGTTAGCTGGAATAGGGGCGGGACAGAAAAAAGACATCCCCTGCCCAAGACTTTAACCATAAATACCCATTCATTCATCCATTCAAAAATGATTTACTGAGCCGGCCGGTTAACACAGTTGGTTAGTGCACAGCCTTATAACACCAATGTCATGGGTTTGGATCCCCATGCCAGCCAGCCACCAAAAAAAATTTTTTTACTGAGAACCTACTGTGTGTGAGGCACTTAGGGATATGGAGGTTAACAAAAACTGAGGTCATCATCTAGTTGGGGAAAAGTGAAGAAGGAGACAGAGAGTTAACATTATAATGTGTTAGAATGTCTTTAGTGTCATGAAGAAAACACGGAGGGATGGGAAGGGAGGGGATGCAGTTTTCAACAGGGTGATTAGGGAAGACAAAATGACATTTAGAGACCTGAAGGAGGCCATGTGGTTTTACAGAGGAAGAGCTTTCCAGGAGAAGGTACAGCAAGTCCAGTGCACTGAGCCAGGAGCTCATCTGGCATGTGCTAGGGACAGCAAGGACCCAGTGTGGCTGTAGTGGAGTGAGTGAGGAAAAGAGTGGCAGGAGACAGTTCAGAGAGGTGAGGCACCAGATCACAAGGGGCACTGAGAAATGAAATGGAAAACCAGTTCTCATTTAGATAAGATTAGCAGATGCTAGAAAGGTGTTAAAGACTTATTAGCACCAACGGAGACTTTCTCCAGGCATTAGTAGCAGTGTTGAAAGGGAACTAAAGGAAACAACTGTCTCATGTGATGAGTCAATGCTATCTGACTCTAGGACCACTTGGCCCACACTATTCTGGCCCAAATTTCCTTCTCACTTAGTTCTCTCCCTCCTCCTCTCCCCTGACCCAGCTCCTCCCCTCCATCTCCTCTGCCTTCTCCCTTCACTTTGCTCCCTTCTACCCACCCCAGCCCCCAATACTGATCTTCCTCCTTCACCCCTTCTCCGCCCCTTCCACAGGGTGCAGAAGGCCCTCTGTCCCAGCACCTTTCTGTTTACCATCCCATATAATCTGCTCTACCCTCCACACCATTTTGATGCTATAATGGAGTGGTTAAAAGTAATGACTCTGGAACCAGACTTCAGGGTTCAAATCTGGCTCTACTACTTACTTGCTGTATGGCCTTGGCAAGTTACTTCACCAGTCAGGCCTTGGTGTCTCCATCTGTGAATTGGGATGGTACAAACATTACGTACCTTAGAGGACTGCTGTGAGTGCTAGATGAGTTTCTATGTATAAAGGCACTTGGGACAGTGCTTGGTGCATACTAAGTGCTCCAGAAGTGTTGTGCCTGGTCTCATCCCTCAGGCCTCCCACCCCAACCCACCCTCTCCACCCAGATGCTTTGCCTGCCTCCCAGTTTTAACACAGGATGTCACCTGTGCCTGGAATTTCTATCTCCTCCTTTCCTCCCAGTAAGCTCTCCTTCCCTCTGCTTGGCTGCCACCTACTTTGTGAAACTTTGCCTAACTCCCCACGTGACATTCTCTTCTCTACCCCAGCTAGGATTTGTCTTGCTCTTCTCTGGCTCCTACTGAACCTCTTATTGATGAACATGACCACAGACATCACTCCACTCTGCAGTTGACACTCAGATCTACTTTCCCTTCTGGATTTCACTGCTGGACAGAGAAAACACAACAAGCATCTCTCAAAGAGCAGGGCATGGAGAGAGCTCAATAAGTCCAACAGAACAACATCTTACATACCAAGCACTAACTAGGCACTGGACTAGAACCAAACATCATGCTGATGCCTCACAACTGCCTCATGAGTGAGGACTATTATTAGCCCTATTTTAATCGATGAAAAAACTGACTCACTGAGGTGCAGTCATTTGCCAAATGCGACATCTAGCAACTGACCTTACTGATTCAAAAGCAAATTGTCCCTGATTCCGATGCCCATGTGGTTGCTCCTGTTGAGTGTTTACTATGTGCTAGAGACTGAGTATATACACACCTCACTGACTCCTCACAACCATCCTGGGAAAAAAGTAAAAATGAGTCCTATGTTACAGATGAGACTGGCAGGTCCAAGGTCACCCAGCAAGAAATGGCACAGCCAGGACTTGCACCCTACTCCATCCAATGGCGATGACTTGTTTGTCTGGTTTTTGGCAGCTAACTGGTACAAGGATCTGAACTCACAACTTTGCTGTTACCAGCACCACACTCTCCCAAGTGATCCAATGGCTATGATTAACACTGATGGAGGGATTACCATGAGCCAGGTACCGTCGTCTGTCTTTGCAATGTCCCGGTTAATGCTTACCAGAATCCTTTAAGTATTGGTATTCTTCCTCTACTGCTGCAGAATTCCCTGCTGGACTCAATTTCCTCTCTCCACCATCTTAAAAGCCCATCTCCAGTGCTCACTTTTTAAATAGTGGAAATTATAACAATAAGTCATTTTAAAAATGGCAGCTCCCAAAACTCAAGTAATTACCAGGTACTTAGCACTTACCAGGTGATAAGTCTTTACAAGACTTGGATCCAAATCCCAATTTTACCATTTCCTAACCCTGATTCTGAGCAAGTGGCTTAATCTTTCTGGACCTCATTCTCCTCAACTCTACAGTTAGAATCATAGGGGTTTCCATTCTTAAAAGTGTTAGAGAGATTAAATGAACAATGCCTGGCAGGTGAAAAGTGCTATGTGTAGGTGTGCATTAAATAAATAAACCTTCTGTGAGCTAGGTAAAGGGTAGGGCAATTACTGGCCTAATGTTAGTTGCATGCAAAGTGTGAACTGGGAACCAAGTATAAGACAACTTCACAGGGTCCACGGGATCTGACAACATGTAATCAAATAGTACAAGTTATTCCCTTTTTAATTCTCTTTCAGTTTCTGTGTACAATGTAATGGACTGTTCTGTTTCTATTGTGTTTCAGGTTAAGTTTTCCTTCTCATGGCCAGTAATGCCATTTTCCCACTAGGATAGCAATGCAAATTTCCCTTTTCAAGAAAAAGAAAAATCTAATACTACAGGCTTCAGCAAAACTGGCCAAATATTAAGCGGCAGGATGTCGATTTTCCCAGTTCCAGTTCTAAGTTTTTGCTATTGCTGTCTCTGAGCTTCCAACCTCCCTCTACTCCCTAGGAAGTCCTAGCTACACCAAAACTCCCAGAATCATTATCATCATAGTCCCAATCTCTTGAGCTTTTACTATGCCAGGCCCTGTGCTAAAAAGCTTTACCCGCACATTTCATCAGAATCCTCACAACGACCCTATGATATTGGGACTATTAGCCCTCATTGTATGGATGAGGAAAATGAAGTTCAGAGAGGTGAAGGCACAGGCTCGCTGCCGCAGCTGTGGAGTTGGGACTTGTCCGAAATCCGTTGGCCTCCAAGACCAACAATTTTTTACGCCAAGCGCAAACATCATCAATACTAACCATAACATTATAGCAACGAAGTGAGAGCACTATGTGCAGATGCTGAGCTAAGGGCTCCGACGTGCATGAGCTGACTTCTCACTCCAATCCGTGACGTGGGTGCTACAATCGGATTCTGACCCCCATTCTACAGAGGAGGAAACTGAGGCTCAGAGAAAGAAATCGCTTCTCCGGCGCCGCAGAGCCCGGACTGTGACTCCAGATCCCTGGACGCCACCCATCACCACCGCATCCAGCCCATTCCCACCACGCGCGGCCCGCGCCTCACCTGGCCCACCGGGCCCGCGCCCGCGCCCACTCGAGCCGCCCGCCCTCCCTCCCGGCGGCGCCAACTGTCAGACACTCCTCCCTTGGCCCCGGCTGCCCTCCCCGGAAGCACCGCCCTCACCGCCGGAAGCCGGACTGACTGATCCGGGTCCGCTCTAGCCCGCCGGACCGCCATCAGAGAGAACGCGCGGCAATCGTCACGTGACCACCCACAGTCTCGCAGGCGCTTCCCCCCGCCCGGAGCTAGCGAGGAGCGTGGCCAATGAGAAAGGCTCATGCCTGCTCCCCGCCGTCCCGCAGTCTGGCTGGAGTGCGCCTGCGCGCAGGTGGGAGGGGCCAGGCGGGGCTCCCGCCCAGCAGGTGGGTGTGGGGCTGCGTCCCGGAGTCGGAGACGTGGAGCGCAGGTACTGTGCAATTTTGGGGCGCGGTGCCTCGGCTGCCCTCCTAATGTTGTCCTTTCGTCTATAATGCATCCCTTCCCTTATGTTGTCCTCCATCCCTTTATGTTGCCATTCTTTTTCTTATGTCGCATCCCACAAGTTGTCACCACGTCCCTTCTGTCGCCATCACCCTATGTCGCCATCAACCTCCTTAACTAGCTTTTGTTCCGTTTAAACCTTCATTGCCACCATATGTCGCAGTTGCCCCCTTTAAGTCGTCATCGCCTTTTTTGTTGCCTGCACCCCTCTTTTGTTGCCATTTCTCTTTTATGAAACCCTGACTTTTCTGAAATAGTCATCATATCCCCGTGTCACCTTCGCACGCCTCCTGTCACCAACTCTCTCCTTAAATCGTGCTCACGCCCCCTTTTGTCATCATCACCCCTTGTTTCTCCTTTTCTCCCATGTCAGTATTGACATGGACCCCATGACAACCATGCCTCGTGCTTCCACTTTTCCACATAAGGGGCCACCCAGCCTTACAGTTTTTCTTCCCGCCGTGTCTCCGTCATTTCCCTGTATCAGGTCTCACATACTTGCTCCATGCCAGGTAGTAGAGCCTATTCCCTGGGGTGTGCCAGAATCCCAGCTCCACCACTAACCCTCTGGGTAACCTTGACCATCTCATCACACCTGTTCTCTCCCAGCTTCCTCATCTGTAAGAGGCACACACAGGGACACCTACATCAGTGATGAGTGTGAAGATTATGCAAGTCTATTCTTGTGACGTGCTCAGCTGATGTGGCGTTTTGGCTAATAATTTTATTAACTGTATCACCCATCCTCATTCAATCACCTTCATCACTTCCTCGCAGTCTCACTCCCCCTCTCCCTCAGCTGTCCTCATCGTTCCCATGGTGTCGTTTATCACGATAAACTCTGCCACAGCAGCCACACCACCCCACGATCTCCATGTTGCCCTCACCTTTGCCACATCACCACACCTGAGGGAGTGGCCCATTAGCCATCATGAACATTGCTTTTGTAAATACTTAATCATTTTTTTTTTATCTAATTGGATTGAGTGATCCCCCACCCCCAAAAATGAGAGCATTTAGCTAGTTTTGTGGAGGTCGAAGAGGGCTTAGGGGAGGGGAAGACTATAGGGAGCTTAGACCCAGGCCTCCATAGACTTCTAGAATTGCGGTTACAGAGAAATGAGGCAGTCCCCTTGATACTTTAGTCAAAACAGTCCTGAATCCCCAGGCAAAGAGGTAGGTATCTTATTCACTCAGCTTGTCTTAGCAAGACAATGTAGTACAGTGGTTAGCAATATGAGCCTGGGCACTGGAATACCCTGGTTCCAATCTTGGTTCTAGCAGTTAGTATTTAAATAGCTGCATGACCTTGGGCAGGTGGCTTAACCTCCCTGTGCCTCAGTTACTGCATCTGCAATGTGGGAATGAAAGCACAAATTATTCGTTCAACACATATTTCTTAAGCATGTACTTTGTACTCAACACTGTGCTGGGCATTGGGAACACATTAGTGAACAAAACAGACAAAAATTCCTGGCCTTATGGGGTTTACATTCTAGTGGGGGTATGAGACAATGAGCAAACAGGTAAGTAGATTATTTAATGTGTTAGAAGGGAGACGGGCAATGCAGAGTCATGGTTGTACTTTTAAATAGAGTGGTCGGGGAAGGTTTTTGTGAGAAGGTGATATTTGAACAAAGACTTGAAGGAGAAGAGAAAGTGATGTGGCTATATGAAGAGCATTTTAGGTAGAGAGAACAGCAAATGCAAAGGCCCTGGGGCAGAAGTGTGCTTGGAATATTTAAGTTACAGCAAGGGGGCAGAGAGGTGGGAGATGAAGTCAGAGGGGTGATGGGAGAAGATTGTATGGGGCCTCATGGGCCGTGAAGAAGACTGGCTTTTACTCTGAGTGAGGTGAGAGCCACAGGAGGATTTGGAGCAGATGAGGGACACAATCCAGTGTGACATGAAGTCATCACCCTGAGCAGCAACAGCTCCAGAACTTCTACCCAGGATGGATCGCCAAGAGGCAGCCTTGTTGGAAGGAGAGCCAGAGTCCTCTGCAAGCTGCACTCATATATCCTTTATACTTGGAGAAAACTTTAAATATCCCTGTCAAAGATTTGGTGGTGGGCGGGGCGTCTAATGGAGTTTCTGAGAGGCCAAAGCCACCACTGGGTTCAGCTGCTGTCAGGGCGGGTGGGTGGGGAGCCACAGATCTACAGATGATAAGTAACAGAAGAGGCAGGTGTCATGAGGCCTCTGTCCCTGGAATCCCAAGGCAGCTTGGGTTCAAATCCTGACTCCACCATTTGCTCACCATGTCGCTTTGTGCCAATAACTTAACGTCTCTGGGTCTTTAGATCCATAATCTGTTAAGTGGAATTTTAAAAAGGACTGTTGTGAGAATTAAATACATAAAGTTCTTTAAGCAGTGCCTGTTTCAATAAACACCCTACCCCCTCATCCCTCATCCTGCACTGTCACAGGTCGATGTGTGAGGCAATGAAGGGAGAGTCTGCCTTATTTTTTGTTTGTTCACGAATTGGTTCAACAGTGTACTGTCCTAGAACAGAACTGAGCTCTGGGTTCAAATTCCCAGCCAACAAACCAGTGCTATGCAGCCTAAGCAGGTGATTTCCCTCAGCCCTGCCGCCTCATCTGTAAAACAGGGATAATACTGCTTCTTTGCCCCAGATATGTCATTATTTTTGAACTGGGACATCAACCATTTTCAATTGTGATGCCACCCTTCCCCTCCCCTGCTTTATTTTTCTCCAAGACACATACCATATATTTCACTTACTTGTCTCATTCCCCAATAGAATGTCATCTTTATGCTGGCTGGTTAGCTCAGTTGGTTAGAGTGCAGCCTTATAACACCAAGGTTCAGATCCCTGTACCAGCCAGCTGCCAAAAAAAAAAAAAAAAAAAGACTGTCCTCCTTAGGAGAGATTTTTATTCTGTTTTGTGCTCTATCTCCAGCTTCTAGAATAGGGCTTGTCAGTGAGTAATCACTGAATTGATATTAGTTGAATGAATGAACTGGATGCTGAGCACTTACAATGTACTGTCCCTGTTCTAAGTGGTGCTGGGGACACAGCAGTGACTGAGACAGCCCGGCCCTGCCCTCATAAGGCTCAAAGTCCAGTGGAAGGGACAGACCTACCACCAAGCAGTGACAGCCCAGAGGGGTCAGGGCCTGGATGGGGGAGGCACAGGCAGAGGGGTCAGCGAGGACTTCATGGAGGAGTTGGTACACCACATAATAGGAATAAACAACAAGAAGAGGAGGGAAAGGTGTGCTCGGCAGTAGAAGCAACTGTTGGGAGGGTTTGGTGATGAAATCACGGTTTCAGATCAAGGAACTGAAAGATATTAAACTTGGCTAAGGTCTAAAAGATGGTGAGAGGGGCCGGCCCGTGGCTCACTCGGGAGAGTGCGGTGCTGATAACACGAAGGCCGCGGGTTCGGATCCCATGTAGGGATGGCCGGTTTACTCACTGGCTGAGCGTGGTGCTGACAACACCAAGTCAAGGGTTAGGATCCCCTTACCGGTCATCTTTTAAAAAAAATAAATAAATAAATAAAAGATGGTGAGAGAGTAAGCCAAAGAGGTCATTGGAGGAAGATCAGTCAAAGCTCTGGGAGCCACAGTGAGGAGCTGGGACTTTATTCTGAGGACACTGGGAAGCCCCAGAGAGTTTTTGAGCTGGGGAGAAATAAGTGAAATTAAGATGGAGGGAAGATTGGAAGGATGGAGTGGAGACTGGGAGCTGAGGGAGGTGGCTGGATTGAGGACCCATCTGGGAGAGACCAGGTCAGAGCCCAGGGCTGAGGAGAGTCTGGGAGGGCTTTCTGGAGGAGGTGACACCCAGGCTGAGCCTTGAAGAAAGGGTAGGATAGCTATCTCTGAAATGTGGACTTGGGAAAGGAACAGGTTAAGGAAAGATGGTAAGGGGCCGGCCCGTGGCTCACTCGGGAGAGTGCGGTGCTGATAACACCAAGGCCCCGGGTTCGGATCCCACATAGGGATGGCCGGTTCGCTCACTGGCTGAGCGTGGTGCTGACAACACCAAGTCAAGGGTTAAGATCCCCTTACCGGTCATCTTTAAAAAAAAAAAAAAAAAAAGATGGTAAGGACAGTTAGGAACATGTGGGTGTGAGAGCTCTGGGAACACCTCAGGGAGGTGTCTAGGTCATGGGACATCCAGAAGGAGTTCAGGGGAGAGGTGGGAACTGGAGACAGACCTTTGGGTTCAGAAAGGGGAACTGACGCTGTAACAGTGAAGGAAGGTCCACAGGGGGCTTGTCCATACAGGACCCTACAGGACATGGTAAGAAGTTTGTACTTTGTCCTGAGGGCAATGGGGAGCCACAGAAGCGTTTTGAGCAGGAGTGGGACAGCCTACATTTTTGAGTTCTAATTCAGAAGTATTCACCATTCATGATGCTTTTTTTTTTTTCTTTTCCTTTTTGTCTTTTTTCGTGTCCGGCAACGGATCGCAACCCTCAGTGTCGCGCCCGTACCGGGCCGGGACCGGCAACGGGATCGCAACCCTCGGTGCTGCCCCCGCACCTCGCTCAGCCAGTGAGCGGGAACTGGTCTGTATGTGGGATCCGAACCCTCGGCGGGAGCGCCGCCGCGCTTCCCAAGCGGCGCACTGTAGCACTGCGCCACCGGGCCAGCCCCATGATGCTTTTTAAGACCTATTTAATTGTTTTCCAGACCAAGCATCTTCTGTCCCTAGGAGGGGCACCTATCTTAAGGGGTCCTTTGAAATAAAAGATCTACCGCTAAAAACAAAAAAAACAGTTTGCAAAACCAGTGTTCTGTTCTGTTTTCTGTAGACTTGGCCACAGACAAACAATTGTTCAGTCCAAAGGGGTGTGCACCATCAAATGAAAATCAGCTTCTTTAAACATGGCAGTATTTCTCTTTTAAACTATTGGAAGGCCTATAGATTTGTAAATATCTTGTGGTGTGACCTGCTCAAGCTTCACCTATGCTTCAGCAGCACCTGCCTTTGTATTCTCAGGTAGTTTAAATCAACCTTGAATTTTTCCCCACTCTCTCAGCCCTTACTCTCAGGCTGAAATGTCATTTCCTGCACTCACTCTATCTGCTCTGGGCTTAAAACTGTGTATAAAACAAGTGTCACTAGGCCTAGATAAACATCTAAGAAAGTCTTAAAGTTTTCCATTCTACTGCTGCATTTCTTCTGTCTTCAACAAGTATTTATTGAGTAATTACAGTGTACTGGGCACTGGGGATTGAGGAATAAATCAGACACAGACTTAGCTCTTTGAGGGACAAATATAAGTTTATTATCTGTGATGAAAGTGCATACAGGATAGTGGGGGACACGCAGATCTCATCAACAAACATCTCACCAACTAGCCTATATTGGGGGGTTACTGTGCTACCTGCCTGCCGTGGATGATCTCATTGACTCTTCCCAGCAAATGTGAGGTTGGTATTATAAACATACCCATTGTTCACAGAGTGAAAGTGTGGAGGAGGGAGCTGTATTAGTCCGTGTTTTATCGCTTACAGTTTCTGAGGCTGGGAAGTCCAAAGTCCATCTGGTGGTGGTGGCAGCAACCCAGGGGTCTCACATTGAAAGATGGTGGAAGCAGAGCGAGCAAAAGAGACATACTCTCTTCTCTTAGAGCCCTCAGAACCACAACCCTGACCACCATTTTTAATCCATTCATTACTGCACGGTCCTACAATCCAATCACCTCTTCAAGGCTCCACCTTTCAATTACCATAATAGGATTTCCCATCCACTTAACAGTCACAGTGGGGGCTGTTTCTAATACATAAATCTTGGGAAACAATTCAAGCCTCAGTGAATTTTGGGGGGGCATAATTCAATCCACTACAGGAGCCTCTTTTTGCAGCTCCACAGAACTGAGATCTGAACCCAGGGCTGTGGGACTCTGAGACCCAGCTCATTAGTCATTCAGAGATCCCCCAGCCAGAGCCTACCAGATAGGTATAAAATAATCTCCATTTTACTGGTGAAGTCAGCAGGGTTTAGAAAAGTAAAGCCTCATGCCCAAGGTCGCTCAGCAAGAAAGTGTCAGAGGTGGGATCTGAAACCTGAACTCTCCAATCCAAAGCACTGCTGGTGGGGCCGGCCCTTGGCTCACTCAGGAGAGTGCGGTGCTGATAACACCAAGGCCACGGATTCGGATCCCATACAGGGATGGCCAGTTAGCTCAATGGGTGAGCGTGGTGCTGACAACACCAAGTCAAGGGTTAAGATCCCCTTACTGGTCATCTTTTATTTAAAAAACAAAAACAAAAAAAACAAAGCACTACTGGTGGAGGAGGAATCAAATCTACCACCACCACCCTCACCTGTGGATGGGATGTTCAGGGAGCTATGACCCAACATGCATCTCAAAAGCCCAGTGGGTTTTGCTTCCTCCTTTTCTGTGGGCTGTGGGCTGCGGTGTCATTCCCCAAGGCAAGTGGGGCCAAAGGCTAAGGGGCAGGAGTGGGAGGGATATTCCGCAGTCTGAGCGGAAGCACACTTCCTGGCAGAGGTGCACTCTACACCAGCGAGGAAGCACACCATAAGGAGCAGCTTGGGTTGGTTGTGCTGGGACCTTGCAGGATTTCTGGGGTCCTGGGAACACAGGTACTGAGACAACTGAGGAGGAGTGCCAGCACCTGGCTGCCGGTGTCCACCATTTCCACCCTGCCCTACTCTTCCAGGGATGTAGGGGTGGAAGAGGCTAGGATTCCTTCTCTATCTCAGGCCACAGTCAATCGTCTGGAGGCTGGGATCTAGAGGAAGGGATACCCCAGCTAGGAGCATGAACCTCATTATAATTAAATTTCCATAGAAGTTCTATGTGCATTTTTAAAAATGAAGTAGTATGTAAAGGCCTACAAAGAAAAGCGACTGTGTTGCCTCTAGGGGTGGGATGGGGTATGCCTTCGGGGGCGGGGGGCTGTTGTTAGCAGCCTCGACAATCATATTCACTATTAATAAGACTCTCTTGCATTTCAGTGGCTGCTCTATGTATTTTGTGTTGTTAATTCCTTTAGTTCAGAAGAGTCACTCAGATTTTAGACATCTCAGATTTTATTTTATTTTATTTTTATAGATGATCGGTAAGGGGATCTTAACCCTTGACTTGGTGTTGTCAGCACCACGCTCTCCCAAGTGAGCTAACCGGCCATCCCTATATAAGGATCCGAACCTGTGGCCTTGGTGTTATCAGCACTGCACTCTCCGAAGTGAGCAACGAGCCGGCCCTGACACCTCAAATTTTATACGTTCATCTCAACACAGTATTCCTGGCCAAAAAAAAAAAGTGTATATATATGTATACACACACACACACACATATGTATGTTCAAAACCAAACTCCTGGTCCTTTCTCCAAACTTGCACTTCTTTCTTCTTGCAATCTTCCCAAATCAGCTATCGGCACCTCCATCCTTGTAGTTGCTCAGGACAAAACCCTTGGAGTCATCCTTGATTCCTTAACTCTCCACCACAGTCCAGAAATCCTGTCCACTCTACCCTCATCTCTTGCTAGATGCTCCCAGCAGCCTCCTCCCTGGGATCCCTGCCACTGCCCCAGTCTGTTCCCCCGCACACAGCCAGAGGGAGCCTGCAAACACCTGGGTTAGTTTCCAAGGGCTGCTGTAACAAATTACCACCAGCTTGGTGGCTTAAAACAACAGAAATTAGGGCCGGGCCAGTGGCGCACTGCTACAGTGCGCCGCTTGAGAGTGCGGCGGCGCTCCCGCCGGGGGGTC
>NW_007726204.1:921122-925756 GCF_000696425.1 Galeopterus variegatus
GGGGGGGGGCCCCCCCCCGGCCCCCCCCCCCGCCCGCCCCTGCTCAGCCTGTTGGGGCAGAAGCTGAGGCCCCGCGGAGGTAGCAGCAGCAGCCTGACGAGTAAGACAGCAGCCCGTCCGGGTTAGGGTGAGGGAGGATGGCTGGGGGGATGGGCTGAGGGGTGGCCTGGAGGCTTCCTTGGTCCCCAGCTTCGTGCTGAGCTGTATGGTCTAATGGGTACCTGAGGGTGAGTGCAGAGAAGTCACCTGGAAAATGCCCATGAGTAGTAGTCCCAGGGCTGAGAAATCCAGGCACAAAGGTTTGAGACTCCCCTAACCCCAACCAGGACTGTCTTTTTGGGAATGTCTAGATTAGAGCGCAGAGAAGGGATAGGGGAGGGTGCTAATGGGGAGCAGGGTGGGCGCTAAAGGCGGGCAGGGTGAGCACTGCAGAGTGGTTAGAAGAAGAGGCGTTGGACCTTGAGGGATTTCGAAATCCCTGCTGACCAGCGACCAGCTTCCTCCTTTTGGAATGGCTGGCACTGTGCCAATGACCCCCGTGACTGTGGTCATGGGCAAGGAGACCCAGTGGATCTCATAAGCTGCAAGAGTAGTGTGCCTTCTGTGATGTCCCTTAAAAGCCCAGAACACCCCACGCAGTGCCCACTTCTGTTCCCCCAGTTTGGAGACCCTGACACGCCCACCTTCCCACCTGGGCTCTGATTATCTCCCAGCTGCCAGGCAAGATGAAGCCTAAACTGATGTACCAGGAGGTAGGTAGATGGGGGGCCAAGTGGGGAGGAGCTGGGTGCAGCGGAGGGCAGAGGCCCCTCTGAGCCACCTCTACCATCCCTGTCCCCCAGCTGAAGGTGCCTGCCGAGGAGCCTGCTAACGAGCTGCCCATGAATGAGATTGAGGCATGGAAGGCTGCAGAAAAGGTAGGAGACCTCCGTTACCCTTGATCTGTCTCAGGGATGGGCTGTGCTGCCTCCTTTGGGCTGGCTGACACTTCTTCCTCCCCATAGAAAGCCCGCTGGGTCCTGCTGGTCCTCATCCTGGCAGTTGTGGGTTTCGGAGCCCTGATGACTCAGCTGTTTCTATGGGAATACGGCGACTTGCATCTCTTTGGACCCAACCAGCGCCCAGCCCCCTGCTATGACCCTTGCGAGTAAGGGGGGGAGGGGCAGATGGTGGGGGAAGCCCCACCAGGCCAGGGACCCTTAGACACACATTGAGCAGGTCCTGCTCTCAGCCGCACCCAGTGCCCATGATGAGTGAGGAGGTTGCAGACTGCCAAGTGCATGCCCACCCCTCTCCCCCTTACACATGGTTTCCATGGCAGCCACAGCGTCATCTTCTATCCAGGTCTGTGGACAGACCGCAGCATCTTTCATCGTCTGTGAACAGACACACACAGACATCTACATACACAGCTTTCCTTCCATACCTCTAGACAGACAGATGCAGAGACACATGGAGAATCATGAGTACAGGCACACACACAAATACACACAGTCTTCCATCCATGCCCATGGGCAGATAGGTGAGCACTCACATCCCAGCTGTGACATGGCAGCCGTAGGGTGCTGGAAACAATTGGCACCCCGTGGCTGATACCACCTCCCCCCTCCCCCCCCAGAGCAGTGCTGGTGGAGAGCATTCCTGAGGGCCTGGACTTCCCCAATGCCTCCATGGGCAACCCCTCCACCAGCCAGGCCTGGCTGGGCCTGCTTGCTGGTGCCCACAGCAGCCTGGACATCGCCTCCTTCTACTGGACCCTCACCAACAATGACACCCACACGCAGGAGCCCTCTGCCCAGCAGGTACCTGGCAGCCTTAGCCCTGGCCAGCAGCAGCAGGGAGGGGGGCAATTAGGGGATGAAGGGGTTTCCCCTGCAGCCCAAGAGATGGGTGAGTATGTCTCATGCAGTGGATTGGACATAGGTGTTTGGAAGCAACTGTCTTCACACAGCTCTATGGACTGGGGGTGTTTGTCACGGTCATCTGGAGGCCTCTGAATGTCAGGCTGCGGGTTTGGTTACAAGGGATTAGGCTAGCAGATATTGCTCACCCTTGGGCTGCCCTGACACCATCACCATAAAGCAATGGAAGAGTGGAACAAGTGTCAGCCCAGCCTCAAGCCAGACAGCCACCTCTCAGCTGTGTGACCTTAGGCAGGTCACCTCTCCTCTTGGGCTTCAGTTTCCTTATGTGTAAAATGGGGCCAATATGTAGCACCTGCCTCTTAGGGTTTTTGTGTGGAAGGAATGGGCTAATCCATGCAAATTTTAGCACAGTGCCTGCACAGAGTCAGTCCTTGTGTTTGCCATCACTATCTCCTTGTTATGTTCTGCAGGCAAACTTAAAAACCATAAAAGCTTCATGATTTGAAAAGAAACAGCTTAGATGGATAACCCCTTCCACTAAAAAACATGAATTTGTTCCTTCCGTTTTCTTCTGCTGCTGCCTCTTTTTGTGAGAAGTGGGCTTAAAACTTACTATAATTGCAGGGCTCCTTAAGCACTGCCGAAAAAGAAATAATTACAAAAGCTGAAAACCTTTGACTTCCCACATCCTGTCGGCTCCCACTGAAGTAGTTAAAAGCACGATTGTAGGAGGCAACAGTCTCGATTCGAATCCTGCTCCTCCACTGAGTCCTCCAACTCAGTTTCCTCACATGCACAATGGGGATTAGAATTAGACCTGCCTCACAGGGTTGTGAGAGTTCAGTGAGCTCAGACATGAAGGGACCTAGAATGGGGCCTGGTGCACAGTAGGTACCAGGGCATCGTTGGCTGTTTTGGCTGTTACTGTTATTGGCATCATCATGCCTCACCTGCAGCCTGAGCCTTGCCCCCAACATCCCTGGAAGTGCCTGTAGGCCCCTGCGTTGCCACTTCTAATGCTGGATCTTAGAAAGGTCCCTGGAGGGGCAGAAGGAGCAGGGAGGCCTTGGGCGGGATCTCAGAGCAGCAGATTATTAAAACATATAAAAGTGTTTAAAACAAAGAAGGGTTTTAATATTTTGATTTGTAAAGCTTTTAATCTGTAAAAGCTAATGTAAAACCTGTTCATTCTTCATCACAATGTCTCAAAGCCGAATTTCAAACAACCCTACTGGGGGCCTCCCTTGTGGGGTTGGAGCACTGGGTGGCCCAGCTCTTCAGAAGTTTTCCCCTCCCTGCAGGGTGAGGAGGTCCTCCGGCAGCTACAGACCCTGGCACCACGAGGTGTGAAGGTCCGCATCACCGTGAGCAAACCCAATGGGCCCCAGCCACAGGCAGACCTTCAGGCCCTGCTGCAGAGCGGTAAGCTAGGGGGCAGCTGGGGAAGGCCAGGCCTGGGGCTGCCCAAGCTGGCCCTGACCACTGCCCATTGTTCACAGGTGCTCAAGTCCGCATGGTGGACATGCAGAAGCTGACCCACGGTGTCCTGCATACCAAGTTCTGGGTAGTGGATCAGACACACTTCTATCTAGGCAGTGCCAACATGGACTGGCGCTCTCTAACCCAGGTCTGCCTGCACCCTGTCCACCTTCTCTTTCAGGTCACTCCCTGCCCCACAGGGCATTCTGCCTCCAACTGTACCTCTCTTCAATTTTAGAGTCCTCTCTACCCAGTCTCTGCAATGGCTTCCTTCCTGCCTCCTACCAGGCCTTTCTGAACATCCCCCAATCCAGCCCTTTACTGCTTTCCCCCTCCCTTGAAGCCTGGGGTTTGCTCTGATCCCTGATGGCAACTGCCAGCCCTTCTACAGGGCATTCCAGGCCCTGTCCAGTCGTTTGGCTGTCATTATGCATTCCCTGAGTGCTTTAAACCCAGCCCTGTCCTGGGTGATGCTGGGAACATGGGGGTAACAGATGGATCTCATGGAACTCCCAGTCCAATGTGGAGACTGGCCTTTCTCCAGGCAATGACAGCCCAGAGGGGTCAGGGATAGGATAGGGGAGGCAGAGGCAGAGAGGTTGGGTCCAGGACACGGGAAACAGAGGCCTGTGGAAGCCCAGAGGAGACATCTGACCTAACCTGGGGTGTCAGGGGAGGTTTTCCAAAGGAGAAGATAATAACTAATCTGATACCTGAAGGATCAGCAGGAATTAGAATGAGAGAGGGAAGAGGGAACAGCTCAGGCAGTGATGTGAAGGTAAGAGAGGACAGGACATTAACTCCTTAATTCATTTCCTCAACAAGTATTTCCCCAAACTCCTAATTTCACTAATTATGTGGGAGATGCTGAAGACACAGTTGTGACTGACACATTTCTGGTGACTGTCCTCCCAGCCCAGTGGGGAGACAGGTTTGTCACCAGAGAGAATGAAGAGGGAAGCCCAAGGGACTACGAGAGCCAGAGGAATGCTGGCACAGTCTGGGCTGTCAGGGGAGGCTTCCTGGTGGAGGAAACATGTCAGCCTAAACCTAAGAATGAGTAGAAGTTAGCTTGGTGGAGGGTAGAGGCAAAAGTATATGCAAAGATTCAGGAAACTGGGAGCTTTGGAATAACTAAATGATTTCCACCAAAACTTAAGTCAAGTTCATGCCTATTCTAGGATTTTAGCTATGGCGGGGGGGAGGGGGGGTCAGAGGAGGAGACTGAGCGACAGGGGTTGGAGGGTAGACCAAGGGGCAGAGACCAGGCTTGGGGGTATCCCTGTCATC
>NW_007726204.1:925945-962194 GCF_000696425.1 Galeopterus variegatus
GGGGGGGGGGGGGGGGGGGGGGTCAGAGGAGGAGACTGAGCGACAGGGGTTGGAGGGTAGACCAAGGGGCAGAGACCAGGCTTGGGGGTATCCCTGTCATCTGTGGGCACCAGGCTGCTATCCCCGGGCTCATTGCTGCCTCCCACAGGTCAAGGAGCTGGGAGTGGTCATGTACAACTGCAGCTGCCTGGCTCGTGACCTGACCAAAGTCTTTGAGGCCTACTGGTTCCTGGGCCAGGCAGGCAGCTCCATCCCATCAACCTGGCCCCGGCCCTATGACACCCGCTACAATCAAGAGACACCAATGGAGATCTGCCTCAATGGAACCCCTGCTCTGGCATACCTGGCGGTGAGTCTGGGGGAAGTGGGGCCTGCCATGCCCTGACCACGTGCTGTCACTCATGCCTTCCATCTGTCCCTGCCTGGTGATTGTTGGGAAGAGAGTGTCCTAACCATTAGCCCTCACCCTTGCTCCCTCTGCTTAGTCAGGGGCCTGGGCTATGTCCCAACTTCCCTAGGCTTCATCTAGAAAATGGGGATCATAATACAGTTGGCCCTCCATATCCGCTGGTTCTGTGTGCGTGGAAACAACTGCAGGTTGAAAATATTAAAAAACAAATAATAACAAATATAACAATAAAAAGTAATATCGATAAAAAACAATACAGGATAACAACTATTTACATAGCATTTACATCGTATTAGGTATTACAAGCAATCTAGAGATGATTTATGGTATAATGCGAAGACTTCATAGCCACAGGTGTCTCTTTCAATTTAAATTAATGAAAATTAAATATGATTCATTTTCTCAGTTGCACTAGCCACAAGTGCTCAGTGGCCCCATGTAGCAAGTGGCTCCTGTCTCGGCAGCACAGATATTAAACATTCCCATCACTGAGCAAAGTTCTACTGGAACTTATTGCACATGGCAGATACTGCGCACTCTAGACAAGGTACAAGTGCTCAGTGGCCCCATGTAGCAAGTGGCTCCTGTCTCGGCAGCACAGATATTAAACATCCCCATCACTGAGCAAAGTTCTACTGGAACTTATTGCACATGGCAGATACTGCGCACTCTAGACAAGGTACTGCTGTGTTTAGCTGTTGATGTTTTCACCAGATGGTGTGGGCAACCTGAGCCCCTTCAGTGCCCCCTGACCGAGCCTGACCAAGCCCGGAATCATTGTGGAAGGCATAGGTCTAGGGAAGCATGATTCATGTGGGTCGTTTGCTACAGTGGGCTCTCCCACGGGGGATTAAGTCTTCCCTTATTACCGCTTCCCCTCTCAGAGCTTCTGTTTCTTCGTGTGTCTGAGGACTGAGGGAGCTGGGCAAAGTGCCTGGTGTGGGGGCTGGCCAGTTAGCTCAGCTGGTTAGAGTGCAGGTTATAACACCAACATAACGGGTTCTGATCCCCTTACCAGCCAGCTGCCAAAAAAAAAAAGAATGCATTTGGGCCGGCTCGTGGCTCACTCAGAGAGTGTGGTGCTGATAACACCAAGGCCACGGGTTCGGATCCCCTTACTGGTCATCTTTTAAAAAGAAAAAAAAAATGTGCCTGGTGTGACACTGGACTCATGAGGAGTGCCCCTGTCAGGGCGGGCCATGAGTGAATCAAGGAAGAAATGGGTAGAGCAGAGGTCCTCAAACCTGACGTGCCTCACAGTCACCTGGAGGGCTTCCTGGGCCCCACCCCAGCATTCTGATTCAGTAAGCCTTGCATAATGAGGCCAAGAATTTGCACTTCTGACAAGTTCCAGGTGATACTGTTGCTGCTGGATCAGGGACCTTATGTTAAGAACCACTGTTAGGGCATAAATCCTGGCTCCATTTATCAGCTGTGTGACCTTAGGAAAGTTGCTTATGCTCTCTGAGCCTGTTTTCTCACCTGCAAAATGGATGTGGTAATGGTCCCTTCCCTTCATGGAGAGTGAGGGTTCAGTGAGATCCACAGGCCCTGGGTCATGGTGAGCTGTCCATAAACAGCGTCCACTGCGACAGTGCCCCTAGCAGAGCATGTGTCTTGACTGTCCCCTCACCCCCCAGAGTGCACCCCCACCCCTGTGTCCAAGTGGCCGCACTCCAGACCTGAAGGCTCTGCTCAACGTGGTGGACAATGCCCGGAGTTTCATCTATGTTGCTGTCATGAACTATCTGCCCACCATGGAGTTCTCCCACCCTCACAGGTACTGCTGGGTGCTTGTACAGGGCTCGGGGCAGGGAGCCAGTGGAGAGGAGATGGGAGAGAGAGAGATGAGGCTCAGAAAACAGGCAAGGGGGCCAAGGCAAGGCAACAGATGGAGGGGAAGCCACAGGGAGAGGCAGAGGAAACTGGGAGGGAGAATGAGAGATTTGGGTACTTGTGACAGGAGAAAGGGGGATTACAGGAGAGATGGAGATGAGCTTTGGGGGAAACAGAAAAGGATGAGAATATGGGGCTGAGGGGCTGGAGGCCTGTGAGGAGGTAGGGAGCATGGACTGGAAACAGGCTGAGGGGCTTAGAGAATTTGGGTTTGGGACAGCAGAGTTCGGGGTTTGTGATCTGGGATAAGAAGGGAGAAAATTGGGCTTGGGGATCCCAAAGAAGGTACTCTGGGGGCAGTAAATAAGATGATGGGAGTCCTGGGTTTGGGGAGGCAGGAATGGTAACCAGTAAAAGGAGACAGGATATGGGATTTAAGGAGGCAGGAATAGGGACTGTGAGCCAGCAATGGGGGGCTCTCAGAAGTTAAAGCAAGGCCCAGACTTCATTCCCCCAAATGGAAGGTGAAGCCTGTGGATAAAGCTGCCCTCTGTATCTTGCATTCCCCCCCAACCCAGGTTCTGGCCGGCCATTGATGATGGACTGCGACGGGCTGCCTATGAGCGGGGTGTCAAGGTGCGCCTTCTGATCAGCTGCTGGGGACACTCCGAGCCATCCATGCGCGCCTTTCTGCTCTCCCTGGCTGCCCTGCGTGACAACCATACCCACTCTGACATCCAGGTGGTAAGCACCCTCCCCAGACCACCCCCTCAGCCTATGTGGGGCAGTCCTGGGGACACAGTCCTCATGGAGCTCATGTGTCATCTGACAGGGACAATCCAGAGGGAGCCATGCCATGATGGGGAAGCCTTGAGTCAGAGCTAGGATGGGGAGGCCCAGGCAGAGGGGTCAGGGATGGGATGGGGAGGCACAGGCAGAGGGGTCAGGGATGGGATGGGGAGGCCCAGGCAGAGGGGTCAGGGCGGGATGGGGAGGCCCAGGCAGAGGGGTCAGGGCGGGATGGGGAGGCCCAGGCAGAGGGGTCAGGGCGGGATGGGGAGGCCCAGGCAGAGGGGTCAGGGCGGGATGGGGAGGCCCAGGCAGAGGGGTCAGGGCGGGATGGGGAGGCCCAGGCAGAGGGGTCAGGGCGGGATGGGGAGGCCCAGGCAGAGGGGTCAGGGCGGGATGGGGAGGCCCAGGCAGAGGGGTCAGGGCGGGATGGGGAGGCCCAGGCAGAGGGGTCAGGGCGGGATGGGGAGGCCCAGGCAGAGGGGTCAGGGCGGGATGGGGAGGCCCAGGCAGAGGGGTCAGGGCGGGATGGGGAGGCCCAGGCAGAGGGGTCAGGGCGGGATGGGGAGGCCCAGGCAGAGGGGTCAGGGCGGGATGGGGAGGCCCAGGCAGAGGGGTCAGGGCGGGATGGGGAGGCCCAGGCAGAGGGGTCAGGGCGGGATGGGGAGGCCCAGGCAGAGGGGTCAGGGCGGGATGGGGAGGCCCAGGCAGAGGGGTCAGGGCGGGATGGGGAGGCCCAGGCAGAGGGGTCAGGGCGGGATGGGGAGGCCCAGGCAGAGGGGTCAGGGCGGGATGGGGAGGCCCAGGCAGAGGGGTCAGGGCGGGATGGGGAGGCCCAGGCAGAGGGGTCAGGGCGGGATGGGGAGGCCCAGGCAGAGGGGTCAGGGCGGGATGGGGAGGCCCAGGCAGAGGGGTCAGGGCGGGATGGGGAGGCCCAGGCAGAGGGGTCAGGGCGGGATGGGGAGGCCCAGGCAGAGGGGTCAGGGCGGGATGGGGAGGCCCAGGCAGAGGGGTCAGGGCGGGATGGGGAGGCCCAGGCAGAGGGGTCAGGGCGGGATGGGGAGGCCCAGGCAGAGGGGTCAGGGCGGGATGGGGAGGCCCAGGCAGAGGGGTCAGGGCGGGATGGGGAGGCCCAGGCAGAGGGGTCAGGGCGGGATGGGGAGGCCCAGGCAGAGGGGTCAGGGCGGGATGGGGAGGCCCAGGCAGAGGGGTCAGGGCGGGATGGGGAGGCCCAGGCAGAGGGGTCAGGGCGGGATGGGGAGGCCCAGGCAGAGGGGTCAGGGTGGGATGGGGAGGCCCAGGCAGAGGGGTCAGGGCCAGGGTCAGGAAACCCAGAGGAAGTACCTGCCCTAGCCTGAGAGTCAAGGAATACTTGCTGGGAAAGGGGACATCTGACATGAGACCTCAGGAATGAATAGGAGCTACACTAGAGGGCTGCAAATGAGGCAGCTAGGTTCTTTTCAGCTGGGGTTTACTGAGTACCCCGTCCACTGGCCGTGTTCTGGCCCCCAGGATTGCATAGGAAGCAGCTGAGTCCCACAGATGGGTTCCATAACCTACCCCTGATCCTGGGGCTTCTGTGACTCTCCCTGCATCTCCTTCTCCTCGCCATCTTCCCCACCCCCTCAGAAACTCTTTGTGGTTCCTGCGGATGAGGCCCAGGCCCGAATCCCGTATGCCCGTGTCAACCACAACAAGTACATGGTGACTGAACGTGCCACCTACATCGGTGAGTGTCCCGAGCACCCACAGCGGGACAGAAGAGTGGGAGGTCCAGGCCACATCATGGGGCCCTTATTCTCCACCCCTTCCTCCATAGGAACCTCCAACTGGTCCGGCAACTACTTCACGGAGACAGCGGGCACCTCACTACTGGTGACCCAGAATGGGCGGGGTGGCCTGCGGAGCCAGCTGGAGGCCGTTTTCCTGAGGGACTGGGACTCCCCTTACAGCCATGACCTCGACACCTCAGCCAACAGTGTGGGCAACGCTTGTCGCCTGCTGTGAGGTCCAGTCCAGTGGACAGGCCAAGGCCTGTGAGGTTCCCGTGGACCCAGATGCTCAGGGTCCCAGTCCCTGTCTCTGTGCCCCCGCTTCTGTCTGCCCCATTGTGGCTCCACAGGCCCTCCCCTGCTCTCCCACCTCTACCTCCACCCCCACCAGCCCGATGCTGTGGCCCTGGGACCCAGCAGAGCTGGGGGAGGGATCAGCCCCCAAAGAAGTGGGGGTGCATGCTGGGCCCAGCCCCCTGGCCCACCCCCCCTTTCCAGGGCAAAGAGGGCCCAAGGTTATAATAAGAAGTAAATAACTTGTCTGTACAGCCCGTGCCTGCCTGAGTGATGTGAGATGGGATCTCAGGGGTAGGGGACAGCTGGCATGGGCCTCTGGTGGGGCCATCTTAGTGTGCTGAGCCCTCAGTGTGCGACCAGTGTGTGTTGGCATGTACTGATTCCTCAGCGTGTGACTAGTATGTGCTGAGCCCTCAGCATGTGATCAGCATGTACTGAGCCCTCAGTGTGGGTTGGCATGTACTGATTCCTTATCATATGACTGGCGTGTCCTGAGCCCTCTGTGTGTGATCAGCATGTGCTGAACCCTCAGTGTGTGATCAGTGTGTACTCATGAACCCTCAGCATGTGACCAGTGTGGGTTGGTATGTGCTGAGCCCTCAGTGTGCAGTGTACATAGGCTAGCATGTGCTGGGCATGCAGTGTCAACCATGTGGCCTGGCATGGACTGAGCACTCATATAGCCAGCATGAGGTGGCATGTGCTGCACACTAAGTGTGTTCCCAGATAGATTAGCATGGACTGAACCATCACCATATCCCAAGAGTGGACTAACATGTCTGAACACTGGAGCGTGCACCAAGTGTGAATTTATGCCTGCCAAGTAAATGTACACTTAGCATGTCCCAAGCATGGATGAGCATGCTAAGCCCATAACATGTAAAAAGGACAGATCTACAGACAATAAGACTTTAGCATTTGGCAAACTCAGGTTAACACATGCTGAACGCATAGAACATTCTGAAAATGGATTCTCAATGTGCCAAGCACTTAGCATATTTGGGAGATGGGTTAGCAGGCCAAGCGCAGCCTTTCCTTCCTGGTGCAGTAGCAGCCCAGCCTCCTCCAGCCTGAGCCAGTGGCCAGTCGGGGGCAGCATTGTAGAGCAAGGCCCTGGTGCCAGCCTGGAACCCCACCCCAGGGCCAGGCCTCAAGCCATGAGAACAGGCATGAGGCAGGACTGCTGAACAGCTCTTTATTGAAATAGGCAGAGGCAACAGGGCCAAGGGTGGGCTCAGAGTCAGCAGGTTGCAGCCCCTTCCTGCCATCGCCCTGGCCCAGGGGGCCGCTGGCCAGACCCCAAGGCCCTCCTGTGTTCGAGGTGTGTGTGCAGGCATGCGCTGTGGAAGGGTGGGAAAGGGAAATTTCTGGATAACTATCTTTCTGTAAGAATATAAGTTCTGGGAATGGCTCTGAGGGACAGTTCAGGTTGACAAAGGATACCAGCCCAGCTAGCACAGCCCCCAGTGATGGGCAGGGGTAGGATCACCATCAGTGGTGCCCACCAACGTGCTGCAGAAAGCTGGTGGCCAGGGGCAGACCACGTGGGTGGGGGTGCCGAGGTGGGAGCCCCTGAGCCCGTGGCCCCCTGACGCCTTCCAGGGTCCAGTCTGGCTCACTCAGCCATTCTCCAGGAGAGCTGCTGGGGTCAAAGAGCTCAGGGCCTGACTTCTGTGGGAGAGGAGAAGAGAGGGGCATCAGCCAAGAGGTGCTAGTGCCTGCCAAGCCTTTCACATCTTCCTGAGGGTGGGTGAACATGTACCAAGGCCTTATCCAGTGCTGGGCTTTTATCACTTCCTAGCAGTTGATTACTGTGCCCTGAGTTTTAGTAACACCCTGGAGGTAGGTTAGTATGGTCTGAGCCCTATCATCTCCTGAGGTCCTGAGAGTATTAGTGTGTGCTGAGCCTTATCACATAGTAAGGGAAGGTTAGTATGAGCTGGACCTTTTATCCTAAACATGGGTTATTGTGTACTGAGCCTTATCAAATCCTAATTGTATCCTGAATATGGATTATTGTGTGCTGAGCCTTATCAAATCCTAATTTTTTTTTTTTTTTTGGTTGCTGGCTGGTGCAGGGATCCGAACCCCTGACCTTGGTGTTACCAGCACCGCACTCTCCCAAGTGAAATCTTAATTAAATCCTGAATATGGAATAGCATGTGCTAAGCCTTATCACATCCCGAGGGTGGGATTGTGTGTGCTGGTCCCTGAGCCAGCTGCAGGCATACAGATGTGTGAGGCAAGGCCTGGTTCACTGTGCACCCACCCTGAAGTGAGTGCTAGGGGAGGCCCTGATCCCAACACCCCCTGCACCCTGCCCACCCATCTGGCTTACCTCAGTGTCCATGGTCATATCCTTGATGTTGGGCCCATCCCCGTCCCGCTGTGGGATGGCAGGCAGCTCAGCAGAGGCCCTGCAGTCCCTGAAGTGAGTGCTAGGGGAGGCCCTGATCCCAACACCCCCTGCACCCTGCCCACCCATCCGGCTTACCTCAGTGTCCATGGTCATATCCTTGATGTTGGGCCCATCCCCGTCCCGCTGTGGGATGGCAGGCGGCTCAGCAGAGGCCCTGCAGCGCTCTCCTTCCTCCCAGCCACTGCCCCGGCGGGGCCCATCATCCTCAGGTGAGGCCTGGCTCAGCCGGATGAGGTTGCTGAAGTTGGAGTCAGACTTGGAGCCTGAGGGTGGCTTGCGGGCCTTGTAGTGGCCAGACAGGCGGCTGCCATAGAAAGCCAGAATGGGCTCAGGGCCCAGGTTGGGTACCCGGAGGCCAGAAGTGGCTGCCTTGAGCGGTGCCAGCGTGTTGGAGGCCACATCAGCGCGAGTCTCACCCCACAGTCCATGGCCTGTCTCCTGCAGACTCAGGTCATCCAGCTGGTCGATGGCTCTTTGCATGCCTGGCACCTTCTCCTCTTGGAAGAAGGGCCCACTGCCTGCCACACTGCCTATGCCCATGGCCTCCTCTTCCTCAGCCAGACGGTAGTAAGGGGGCCCATCTTCTGTGGCAGTCACAACGGGTGTGGGTGGCTTGCTCTCCACCTGCAGCGAGAGGCGGCAGCCATGCAGAGAGAGCTGGTAGTAGTGAGTGGTCTCGTGGGCGCTGCGCAGCTGCTGCATGGACACGAAGGGGTGGCGCAGGGCCGCGCTGGGGCTGATGCGTTCATGCGACTCCCATGTCAGCATGCGCTTGATCAGCTCTACCATGCTCTTGAGGTCAGCATGCTCGGCCGCTTGAAGAAGTGGTGGGCCTTGTGGGCGCTGCGCAGCTGCTGCATGGACACGAAGGGGTGGCGCAGGGCCGCGCTGGGGCTGATGCGTTCATGCGACTCCCATGTCAGCATGCGCTTGATCAGCTCTACCATGCTCTTGAGGTCAGCATGCTCGGCCATTACCTCCCGGTCCGAGTAGCTCAGCCGACTGGCTGCTCCACCACCATTCACTGTCTCGATCTGGTCCAATGACTTGAGCATGTACTTGCGGCGCTCCAGTGGACACACCTGGTATGGCATGGGAGGCACAGAGTTGACATGTGTTCACAAGTAGGGCCTGCCCCTGGCACTCCTGCTCTGGGACCCACATGTGAACCCCGACTTCCAATTCTGACCATGATCTGACTTGGAGCTCTCTTGCTGCTGGGAGGGCCACACTTGATCCCTTACAGCAGACCACCTTTAGTCTAACCCAGAGCTCTCACTAACCCAAGTTCCACACTTCACGCCACACCTCCAGTCCTCCTGGGAGTTGTAGGTCCAGCCCCTATCAGCAGCTGGCATAGGGGCTGCTCTAAATCTCTAGTTTTCCTTGGAATCAAATCCAGATCCCTCTTGCTGGCGCAGCTTCCACACTTCATCCTAGCCTTCCAGGCCTCCCAGTGGTCAAACCCAGACCTTCTTGCTGTGAAAGCTCAAGCCCTAAACTTCTAGTCCCCTCTGCTGTCTAACCCAGACTCTCCTGCTACACAGGTTTGGTGACAACAGCCATGGAGGTAACAGACAGGTTGCTCTAAACTTCTAGTCCTACCTGGGGTCTCAGCTCCTTCTTTCTGCTGCAACTCTCACACCCAACCCCAGACCTCACATTTTCTCTATGTTCTAACCCAGATCCCTCATGTTGCACAACTTGCTGACCCCAGAGCTGAAGCTGGCAGAGAAGCTGCCCTAATCTTTCTGTCACATTTGCAGTATAACCCCAATCCCTCTTGCTACAGAAGCTCTTGTGTCTGACCTCCAATCTTTCAGTCCTCCAAGTAGTATCCCCAGATGTGTCTTGCTGCAGTAGCCCCCAGAGCTGACCCTCAAGATTCCAGCCTTTGGTCTCACCCAGATCTTTCTTTCTGTGACACCCCCAAGAGATGGCCCCCAACCTTCCCTGAGGTCTAAAGGTCTAACCTAAGGGCCAGCCCATGGCACACTTAGGAGAGGATGGTGCTGATACACCAAGGCCATGGGTTCGGATCCCTATATAGGATGGCTGGTTAGCTCTCATGGGAGAGTGTGGTGCTGATAACACCAAGTCAAGGGTTAAGATCCCCTTACCAGTCGTCTTTTAAAAAAATAAAAATAAAAAAATAAACGTCTAACCTAGATTTTTGGTAGGGTTTTTTTTTTTGGGCGGGGGGAGCTGGCCAGTGATTGAACTCTGAACCTTGGCATTATCAGCACCACGCTCTAACCAACTGAGCTAGCTGGCCAGCATAACCAGTCCTCCAAGTAGTATCCCCAGATGTGTCTTGCTGCAGTAGCCCCCAGAGCTGACCCTCAAGATTCCAGCCTTTGGTCTCACCCAGATCTTTCTTTCTGTGACACCCCCAAGAGATGGCCCCCAACCTTCCCTGAGGTCTAAAGGTCTAACCTAAGGGCCAGCCCATGGCACACTTAGGAGAGCATGGTGCTGATACACCAAGGCCATGGGTTCGGATCCCTATATAGGATGGCTGGTTAGCTCTCATGGGAGAGTGTGGTGTTGACAACACCAAGTCAAGGGTTAAGATCCCCTTACCAGTCGTCTTTTAAAAAAATAAAAATAAAAAAATAAACGTCTAACCTAGATTTTTGGTAGGGTTTTTTTTTTGGGGCGGGGGGAGCTGGCCAGTGATTGAACTCTGAACCTTGGCATTATCAGCACCACGCTCTAACCAACTGAGCTAGCTGGCCAGCATAACCTAGATTATTCTCGATGTAGCAGCTTTTGCACTGACTGCCCTCATCCCACCTGCCGCCGTTAAAAAAATAAAAATAAAAAAATAAACGTCTAACCTAGATTTTTGGTAGGGTTTTTTTTTTTGGGCGGGGGGAGCTGGCCAGTGATTGAACTCTGAACCTTGGCATTATCAGCACCATGCTCTAACCAACTGAGCTAGCTGGCCAGCATAACCTAGATTATTCTCGATGTAGCAGCTTTTGCACTGACTGCCCTCATCCCACCTGCCGCCGTACCTTGGTCTCAGCCAGGTAGTCAGCCGAGGACTTGAGCTGCCAGGGGTTGGTGGCATCAGGGTGGAGGTTGCGCTTGAAGAAGTGGTGGGCCTTGCGGGCGGCGTGCAGCAGATGGGGCTTGGGCAGGCCCTGGGTCTCACAGATATAGCGCACTTGGTCGTACTCGTTGTTGCCCGGGTAGAGGGGCCAGCCCAGGTGCAGCTCAGCCATGACACAGCCCAGTGACCACACATCCACCTTCTCACAGAAGGGCAGCCCCAGCAGAATCTCGGGGGCCCGGTAGAAGCGCGACTGGATGTATGGCTCCTTCACGTAGCGCACCTCGCTGAAAATGCTGGCCGAGCCGAAGTCGATCACCTGTGGGGTTGGGGAAGAGGGGCAGTGGGCAGGCTGAGCAGCAGGGACAACCAATTCAGACCTCCCCTGGTAAGTTTCACCTGGCGTCTTTATGCATCTGTCATCTGACTCTGTATCTGTGAGTCTTTATCTCTTGTTTATGTCCTTATCTTTGTCTCTTCCACTCTTTGTCTCTGGTTTGTGTGTCTGGCCCTCTCTGTCTCTCTTTCCACAAGAATTTATGAAGGATAGGACCCCTCTCTTTCTCACTCACCCCACGCCTTGCTCATCAGCAAATCTTATTGGCTTTCCTTTCTAAACCGATCCAGAATCTGCCCCCTCTGCATCCTGTCCACAGCCCCCACCCTAGTCCTGGCCTCCATTGTCTCTCACCTAGTCTATAGTAGGGGCCTCCTTGCTGGGCTCCCTGCTGCTCCTCTCTGCCCCCCAGTCTATCCCTCATGCATCCAGATGGATCCTGTAATCACCGGAGTCAGATCATGTCCTTCCCCAGCTCACAACCACATCCTGTGATAAAAGCCAAAGTCTTCACTGTGGCCCACGAGTCTCCAGCAACCTGCCCCAGTCACCGCTCTGCCCTCATCTCTTCCCACTTTCCCCCTCACTCACCTCCTCCAGCTACATGGGTCTCCTCACTATTCCTTGAATGAGCCAGACATGTTCCCAGCTCAAGGCCTTTGCACTGGCTACTCCCTCTGCCTGGAATGCTCTTCCCCGACATGTCCACACGGCTCCCTCCCTCTCTCCTTCAGGTCTTTACTCAAATGTCACTCATCCGTGAGGCTGCTCCTTACCATCCCACCCTTCCCTCTTTGCCTCATTCATTCTGCTTCAGCCACACAGTCTTTCTCAGTGTTCCTCAGATACATACACTCAGCACGTTCCGACCTAAGGACCTTTCACTGGCTGTTCCTGCTGCTTGGATGCTCTTCCCCGAGATATCTACACAGCTGCCTCCCTCCTCCAGGACTTCCCTCAAATGTCACCGTCTCAGTGAGGCCTCCCTGACCACTGCATCTAAAATTTCCCTCATCAGCACCACCACCCCCAATCAACACCCCACATCCTCCTCCTTCCCGCTCTGTCTTTTCTCCTTCTCACTCACATGCCGTATTTTACTCATTTATCTTGGTGACTGTCTCCCCCACTACAATGTCAGCCCCACGAGGACAGGACTAGTCCAGAGGAGATGAGCTAAGAATGGAAGAGGACAGGGAGACCTTAGGGACTGGAGGGGGAATGGGAGAGACCTCAGGTCTGGGATGTAGAGCATCTCAGAATTGGGATAGGGATATGGGGAGGATTTCAAGTCCAGGAGGTGAGGAGGGGCATCAGAGACAGTGTGAGGGAGACCTCGGTGTCAGAAGAGTATCCAGAGCTGAGGGAGCTGCCGCCCTGGACAGCCCCATTCACCTTGACCCTGAAGGGGCAGCGAGTCTGGTCCACCAGCATGATGTTCTCAGGCTTGAGATCGGCGTGGATGATGGCCAGCTCCTTGAGCCGGGCCAGGGCTCTGAGCACCTGCAGGGTGACTGTACGGATGTGGCGGGCAGGGAGGGGCGCAAAGTTGTTCTCCTTCTGGAACTCGAAAAGGTTTTGCTCTAGCAGCTCAAAGACCAGGTAGAACTTGAGAGCATCATGGAAGAACTCCAAGAAGCGGATAACATGGGCCTCCTCTGGGTCCAGGCCCCTCATGCAGCGCAGCAGCTTTAGTTCATTCTTGATAATGCGGTTGCGGTAGGCGTCATTCTTGAGGATCTTGATGGCCACCATCTCGCCTGTGCTTCGTCGCCAGCCCTTGGCCACCTCCCCGAAGGTGCCCTTGCCCAGCACCTCAATGATGTCATAACAGTCGGTCTCCGACTGGATGGTGCCCATGGTGCCCCTGCTGCCAGACACTGCCCAGCACCACAGGCTCTGCCACCGAGGCCTCCCACCCCGCCGCCGGCCCCACAGCACCCCCAGCGGGAGAAAGAGAACCACACTCGTGCCTCCTCCTAGGAGGTTGGCCCCCACCTCCCTGGCAACCCCCAGCCCCCTTGACCACACGACGAGTCTGCCAAGGGCTGCACCCCTCCCCCAAAGCCCTCCTGGCTTGGGATGAGGGGCCCCAGGCCCCCTCGAATGGGTTCCAGCGTTACTGAGTGGTTCTGGTTCTGTTGTCGGAGACCTGAGCCACTGGCTGGAATGGGGGGTGGGGTGCCAGGCAGGGCCAGGCCCCCTCCCCCACCCAGTGGTGGAACCCTGGAGAGGCCTGACAGTTGAAGGGTCGACTGAGAGGGGAGTCTGATGGTGGACCTCGGGCATACAGGAATGGGGACGTACCTCCAGACAGAGGTAAGGAAAGGCAGACTTTTCGAGCTGGGGAGAATGTGTGTATGTGTCTGTGTTCAGAAAACACCTGCCTTGTCTGTGGCTGCTGTGGAGGAGGTGTAGCTGGGGCAGATGCCAGGTTGTAAAAGGCCCTAAATGCCAGGCTAAGGAGTTTGGACTTTGTTCTGAGGGCACTGGGGAGCCACAGTAGGGCTTTGAGCAAGGGAGAGAAGGGTCAGATCTGAGTGTCAGAGAACTACTGTGAAGAAGGGTGGGTTGGAGTAGGCAAGAGTGGAGGTCCCAAGCCTGGAATGGAGGCCAGGACAGGGCCTAGGTGGAAGGGGTTAGGGAGGGGTTGAGAAGGCAGGTGGAAGAGACACTCAGAAGGCCAGGAGGACAGGCCATAGGAGTGACAGGTTGGGGAGGAAAAGGACTGCTGTCCAGGACAAGGTCCAGGGCTCTGGTCTGGGTAAAGAGGAGGCAGTCCCTGAGAAGGGGACATGGACAAAGAGCAGTTGGGAGGAGAAGATGCTAAGATTAGGAAATTTAACATCAAAACATTGAAACACTTATTGAGTGTTTCAGAAGTTCTATTTCATTGTTACAGCATAAGAAGTAGGAATTTTATGGAAGAGAAAATCAAGGCAAGAAGAAATTTTTTAAATGCTTAAGATCATCCAGTTGGGTGCCAGAGACAGGCTTTGACCCTGAGCAGTCTGGCTCTATAGCCAAACTCTGAAACAACACCCCATACAACCTCCTGGTGCCCAGGAGACATGGGGAGGTGTGCAGAGGCCACTGAATCCTCAGGTGAACCAGGTGCATCAGGAGACAGTGTGAGAGTTGTCAGCACAAGGGTGAAGCATGGAAGCCACACGGGAGGGTGACATAGCCCAGGGAGGGCATGGGGGTGGACAAGGGAGGGGCCCTGAGGACCCAAGGAGCACAAAGAGAGGGGAATGGGGAAGAGAGAGAGAGAGTGTGTCAGGAAGAAGGAAGGAGCTCTGAGAAGCCAGGACAAGGGAGACAGAGGAAATCCTTGGGCATGGCCACAGAGAGGTCACTTCTGACACTGATGGATCAGCGCGGGTGGGAGGAATACCCCAAATGCTGGGGGGTTGGGCAGGGGGCATGCACCATGAGTGTAGATAACTCCGGTCATGATTTTTTTTTTTTTTTTTTAAAAGATGACCCGTAAGGGGATCTTAACCCTTGGCTTGGTGTTGTCAGCACCACGCTCAGCCAGTGAGCCAACCAGCCATCCCTATATAGGATCCGAACCCGTGGCCTTGGTGTTGTCAGCACCATACTCTCCCGAGTGAGCCACAGGCCGGCCCACTCCTGTCATGTTTGGTGGGGACAAAGAAAAATGCGTGATGGGGCAGTGACCCAAGGGGGTCCAGCTAGTAGGGAGAAGGTGCTGAAGTCAGTAGGGGTCTGTGCCCCTCATCCTCTGACATGGGAGGGGGAAGATTTGAAGAGAGTAGAGGGGCAGATGTGGGGCCCTCTGGGGAGACTTCAGACTGGACAATGAGTCTCCTTAGTACAGTGTGGGACATCACAGAGAGACATGGGGGAGCCTGGGGGCCTTAGGGAGGACCTGGGGGTAGATCCTGAGTGGGGATGGGGTGGGGGGTTGGATGGCCCATGGTCCCTTAGAGCTGAGGCCCAGCACTGGAAGGTGCTGAGGACCCTAGAGCCTAGTCCTAAGAGGCAGCCAAGTGTCTGAGGTGGAGGTTCTGAACCCACAATCCTGAAGAGGGGACCAGGAGGGAACTTCCTGGGCGGGGCTGGGGTGGACAGGCAGTCAAACCAGCCAGACAGGAAAGGGAAGGCCAGGATGCACAGAGGTGCCCTCCCCACCGGAGGGCAGGTGGGTAGCGATCATCTTGGTGGGAGTGGGTCCCCCAGGACAAGTAGGCTCCCCAGCAGAGGGGTC
This sequence comes from Galeopterus variegatus, assembly GCF_000696425.1. Lineage (NCBI taxonomy): Eukaryota > Metazoa > Chordata > Mammalia > Dermoptera > Cynocephalidae > Galeopterus > Galeopterus variegatus. The sequence goes on from NW_007726204.1 coordinate 941,097, forward strand.
CTGCAGCTGTGCTCTGGCTGGGGAACTTCCCAGAGTCCTCTTCAATTCTGCAGGGCTAGGGCAAGTCCCCCTCTCACTGGGGCCTACCCCAAGGCTACCCTGACTCTTCTCGGACCAGGGGTAGCCTGTTTCTCCCCTCACATTAGAGGCTCCCCTTAGGCCAGGCTCAAGTGTTCCCTAGAACCTCCTTCTTGGGGACTCCTTTCTCTCCTTCTCTGCACCCCATCCGCCACCACACACACACACACACACACACACACGCACACTCACTCACACACAGAAGAGACTGAACACATAGCTACCTCAGGATTATTTTATTCACATGGCTTGGCGTGATACAGGCTATTCTGCCAGTGAGACAGGCACAGGCCTCCCCGCCCCTGCCCTGGTCAGTCGCCCACCTCCCGACCCTCTTAGGGTTAGTGCTAGTTATCTCACACACAAAACAAGGGGGACAGGTGAGGGGAAGACAGGAGGAGAGTCTCCATCTGCCGAGGGGTTTCAGACGGCAGCAGCCTGAGCTCCCTCCATCCTGGTGGGGCCTGGGGCCCCCGTCTCCGAAAACCCCACGCTGGGCAGCCGGACCCTGAATCCACCCTCTTCCCGGTCCCCACTCCCACCCTGGGCCTTGGGGCTTAAGGACACCCTGGGGAAGCGGAACTTGGGTGACTTCTCCCCCATAGGGGACTTGGGGGCTGCCTCACCCTCCTGTCCCCTACAGGCTTTAGAAGGGGCTGCCAGGCCCACACGGGGCAAGCGGACCCGACCCCTGCCCCGGCGTCCTGAGGCCCCTTCCCCACTGCCCTCCTCTTCCTCCTCCTCAGGGCTGGGGGACCCTTCCCCAGTGACCGTCTCACTTTGGCTGAAGCCCACTCGAGGCAGCCTGAGCTTTGGGCTCTTGGCCTTCTCACCCTCCTCAACCCCCTCCTTGGCCCGCACCAGGCCAAACCGGGGCAGCCGCACCTTGAGCTTGTGTCCAGCATCCCCCTCACCCTCTGCCACCTGGTACTCAGCATGGCTGCCCACGGCGGGTGGCGAGAGCTCCACATCGGGCAGCGAGAGGCGGAAGGTGCGCTCAGCCCCTGGGGGCTGGTCCTCAGCCCCCTCAGCCCCTGCTGTGGCCCCCAGTGTGGGCAACTTCAGTCTCAGCCCACCTTCGCCTGTGGCTGCCTCATGAGCCTGCGCCTCACGGCTCAGCCCCACATCCAGCTCAAGCTGGGGTACTGTCACAGTTGGCATCTTGAAGACACCCTCGCCCACCAACAGCTCACCACCCGCCACCTGGGCTCCAGGCAGAGACAGGGTCACCTGAGGCACGTGGACCTTGTAGGCTGCTATTCCTTCTGCTGAAGGGGCTGCACTGCCAGCCTCCTGCCCGAGGGCAGATGTCTCGCCAAAGCCAGTCAGCTCTACCTGGGGCAGAGAGATGCCCAGTGGAGGCACTCTCAGCCCCCCTTCATGGCCTTCAGTGACCACCTGCCTGATTGTGGACACCTGCAGACCGGAAAGGTGCATTTTGCTGATGGCCACTGCCTCCTCTGCCCTTCCTTCCTCCTGGGCCCCCAGCGTGACCAGCTCCACTTCAGGGATCTTAAGCTGCCCAGCTGCGGACTCGGGCTTCCCCCCTGGGCTGATGCGCCCACCCTGCACTTCCACTTCCTTCCCTCGAACCAGTCCAAAGGAGGGCATCTTCAGCTTGGGCATCTTTACCCTCCCATCCCAGCTCCAACCTTTGCCCTCCAACTCGGCCACCCCTGGCACTAGTTCTCCCACCTCAGTGTCCCGGCCTCTGACCCCAAACTTGGGCAGAGCAAACCTGGGCCCCTTGAGCTTGACATCAGCCCCTGCCACCTCCACCTTGCCTGTGGGCAGATGGGCATCCAGGCTGAGCTGTGGGATGGACAGATCAAGGGCAGGCAGTAGACCTGCTTCCCCTGTCCCTTTGATCTCAGCCTCGGTCCCCACCCGAGCCTTGGGGAGTGAGATGGCAAACTTGGACACCTTCACCTTGGTGGCTTGCCCAGCCCCCTCAGCCTCTGCCTTGGCCATCTTTGGCCCCGAGAGTCCAAACTTGGGCAGGGAGAATTTGGAAGAGGGCTTGACTTTCACCTCCATCATCTCTAGTCGCCCTTCCTCAACTTCCACTGTGGGCAGACGTGGAGTGACGATCTCAACAGAGGGCACTCGGAAGCCCGCTTCCCCGATTCCTGCCACCACAGGGCCCTCTGCCCGCTCCACCTTGCCCACTTCAGCTGCTTGGACCTGCCCCTCCAGGCTAAGGGCCCCTGGCAGGTCTATCTCCACTGAGGGTAGAGTGAGAGAGGGGACACCCACACGAGCCTCACCACCCACCTCTGGCTGCAGACAGGGAAGTGCCATCAGTTTCCCCGAGATCTCGGCACTTGGCTTGCCTAGTGACGGGGACCCTGCCCTCCCTAGCTTGGGCATAGTCATCTTGGGCATCTTGAAGCCAAACTCCATCCCCTCTGCTTTCTCTGCCCCAGCAGTTTTTAGCTCCGCCTCTGGAGCCTTGAGCAGCTTAACCTCTGGTGCCTTTGGAAGACACACATCTGGGACCTTAGGCACTTGCATTTCTGGCAGCCGAATCTCTGACACTTTTGGCAGCTGCACCTCTGGGAGGTGCACATCGGGCACAGCCATCTCAGGCACCTTGGGGAGTTTTATCTCCGGGAGCTTCATCTCAGGGAGTTTCATGTCAGGGACTTTCATCTCTGGGACTTCTGGCAGCTGCACCTCTGGGAGGTGCACAGCAGGCACAACCATCTCGGGCACCTTGGGGAGTTTCATCTCTGAGACTTTCGGAAGCTGCACCTCTGGGAGGTGCACATCAGGCACAGCCACCTCGGGCATCTTCGGGAGTTTCATCTCAGCAACTTTCGGTAGCTGCACTTCTGGGAGGTGCACGTCGGGCACAGCCATCTCGGGCATCTTCGGGAGTTTCATCTCTGGAACTTTCGGCAGCTGCACATCTAGGAGGTGGACATCAGGTACAGCCATCTCGGGCACCTCAAGGAGTTTCAATTCAGGAAGTTTCATCTCAGGCACCTTTGGGAGTTTCATCTCAGGGACTTTCATCTCTGGGACTTTCGGCAGCTGCACATCTGGGAGGTGCACATCAGGTACAGCCATCTCATGTACCTTCGGGAGTTTCATTTCAGGGAGTTTCATCTCAGGCACCTTTGGGAGTTTCATCTCAGGGAACTTCATCTCAGGGACTTTCATTTCTGGGACTTTCGGCAGCTGCACCTCTGGAAGACGTACTTCTGGCACAGCCATCTCCGGCACCTTTGGGAGTTTCATCTCTGACACTTTTGGGAGCTGCACCTCTGGGAGTCGCACATCTGGAAGGGCTGACTCTGGCACTTTTGGGAGTTTGATATCAGAGGGCTTGGCCTTGGGGAGCTTCACTTCAGGCCCTTTGGGAACCTTAACCTCAGGCCCTGAAACTCCAATGCCAAAGGAGGGCATCTTGATAGTGGGCAGCTTCAGCTTGCTCTCAACAACAGCTTCAGGGGCAGCAGGCCGGGGCTCCAGGAGAGAAAGCCCAAAGGTGGGCATTCGAAGTCTGGGACCCTTAGCCCTGGCCTCGGGGCTGACCTTGACCACCCTGGCCTCAGCAACTTCCTTTGCTCGAGCCCCAAAGCGGGGGAAACTGAGGCGGGGCATCTTCAGGGCCACTTCAGGCGCCTCTCCACGGGCCTCCACCTCTTTGCCTGGCAAGGCAAGGTCCACCCCCACAGTAGGCACTACCACATCCAAAGTGGGCACTGTCACCACTGCAGCCCCTTCCCGGGTCTCCAGGCAGGGAAGTGTGGGCAGAGTGGGAAGTGAGGGTAAAGTGGGCAGCTCCACTTGGGGGACCTGGATCCCTATGGCGGGGGGCTCCACAGCAGGTGCAGCTGGGGCTCCTAGACCAAGGGTTGGCAGGTGGAGGGCAAAGCCACCAACTGCTTCTGCTGAGGGGACCACCTTAGGGGCTGAGACCTGGGGGACACCCACCTCAGCACCCAGCAGCCGGGGCCCAACCAACTCCACTTGGGGGGCTGTGAAACGGGTTCCTGCTGCCACCTCAGCCTCCACCTTGGCCTTCCTGGGGGGAGGAGCAGCAGCAGCCAGTCGGGCTGCCTGGGCCTCTTCGGCCACTTCTCGTACACGCAGCCGAGGCAGCTGGAGGCGCCGGCGGACAGGGGCGGCTGGGACAGGACCCTTGACAGCCTCAGCTTTGAGGCCCCGACGCAGACGGGAGAACTTGGGAAAGGAGAACTCGACGTCAACAGGGGCCAGGTCTGCAGGGGCCCCCAGGGCCCCGGGCACCACCACCATCTTCTTCTTCTTCACAGGGGACAGACTCTGGATGTTCTAGGGAGAGAGGAGAGAGGCGGGAGGCGGTGTGACAGTGGGAGGTCAGGAGTGGACAGGAAGAGCCCCACCTGGTGTTGCACCAGGCTGGGAATGTGTTGGGTCAAGTGTCTTTGTCCCCAAACACCATCCCCACTTCCAAACACCATTACTGCCGGGGAAGAAAAAATATTCATTTAGAATCCCACAGTGAGTCAACAGGAATATAGGAACTGGGACCCAAGACTTCTAGGTCCTCATCCAGGATTTTCCCCAACACCCTCATTTTGGAGGTGGGGAAACTGAGGCTCAGGGAGAGAAAAAAATCTTGTCCAGGGTCACTCAGCCATAATGAAGCAGCACTCAGGCTGAAACCTGAACTTCCTGGTTCCCAGTACATTGGTTCAGGACCCCTAGGAACCCAGGTTCCGATAATGGGGATGCCTCTCCTAGGTGGGAGAGGGCCCTGGTCTGGGGTGGGTGGGTCCCCCTCCCCGGAGAGGAGCTTAGGGGCAGAAAACAAGGGGTAAGGGGGTGGGATTAGCGTGCGTTAGTGACGGCAAGACAGAGGGCAAGGCTGGCCCACGTGGCGGGGAGTGGGGCTCACGGCGCAGAGACAGGATCGCTGGGGCAATCCAGGGCCCGGACTGGGCTAAGTACGCGTACCAGCTTGGCCACCTTGGCCCGCGGGCCCTTGATCTCGTAGCCGGCCACGGTCCCGGGCCGCAGCGCCAGGTCCCCGGTGGGCACAGTGCGCTTTAGGCAGAAGGAGACCTTGTAAGGCTCTGCGCATTGCAGCAGGCGTAGTGCGTCCTCGTACTTGAAGTTCTCAAAGAACACGCGGGCGCTCAGCAGCTGGTCCCCTGCAGGCGAGGTGGAGGTGGGCGGGGCGTGGGCATCTCTAGGCTCTGCCCAAGTCTGGTCCCGCCCACTTCCTTGAAGCCAGAGTGGTGAGGCCCCGCCCAAATGTTTGGCCCAGCCTATCCCCGAGCGCAGGCTTGCGACGCAAAGTTCTGCCCTGTCTGAGATCCCGACACCTAAGAACAAAGCCCCGCCCCGTGGTATCAGCTCCGCTCCGCCCCTCTCCCGCACTGAACCAATCTAGGCCCACTCAGGCCACGCCCGTTGCCTTTCTACTCCCCCACCCCATCCCCACATTTCGGACACTGACTTTGCTTCCTTTACTGAGAGAACAGAATGAAAAGGTAACTTCCAGAAGCTCCCACACCGTCTTAGTCACCGCCCTGCTCCGGTGGCGATTTACTTCACTCTCCCTCCTGTTCCTAGGGATGAACTATCCCCTAGCTCAAGTCAATCCCTCCACCACCTTCCCAGGGACATCCTCCAGCAATTCTTCCCTCTCTTCCCATAATATCAGTTTGACCCTGTCTTCACATTACAAACATGCTCTTGTTTCTACCATAAAACAGGTTTTCTTGACCTCAGTGCCCCAGAGCTCTCGCCCCATTAATCTGTTCACCCTGGCAGCAAAATGTATTGAGTTGTCTAGCTGCATTATTTCCACTTCTGCAATCGCACTTCCGACCCCGACCCCTGCCACACACATACACACACCTGAACTGCTCCTGGCAAGATCCCAGGCAGTAACCTTCAATGGCCAAGTCCCAAACTTTATCTGCTTGGACCACTCAGCATTTGACCCAACTTCACTCTCACTCCTTCATCCACTTGCTTCTCTTGGCTTCCAGGATGCCACGCCATCTGGAACTCCTCTGGAGGTTTCTTCTCAGCCTCCATGGATGGTTCCTTCCCATCTCCTTGACCTCCTAAAGACACACTGCCCCAGGGCTCAGGCCTCAGACTTCTACTCTTCTCCATCTACATGTTACACTCACCCCTTGGGAATTCTTGGGAAGTTCATCCAGGCTCAGGAGTTTAAAGATCATAAATCTGCCGACAACTCCCAAGTTTATCTCTCCAGCCCAGAATTCCCGCTCAACCCTAGACTCATATATCCAACTGCTGCGCCATATCCCTGCCTGGGTGTTCAACAGACACCTCTCATTTAACAGATACAAACTGCACTCCTGGTCTTTCTTCTCCAAACAAGTGCCAGCCCCAGTGTCCCCCTTATGTGGAATTAGCAACTCCATCCTCAGGTCAAAAATTCCGATGGGGGCCGGCCCGTGGCTCACTCGGGAGAGTGCGGTGCTGATAACACCAAGGCCACGGGTTCGGATCCCATATAGGGATGTCCGGTTTGCTCACTGGGTGAGCATGGTGCTGACAACACCAAGTCAAGGGTTAAGATCCCCTTACCGGTCATCTTTAAAAAAAAAAAAAAAAAAAAAAAATTCCTGGACATATCCTTGGCAATTCTCTTTCCATTACCCTCTATATCTAGTCATGAAGGCTCCTCCTCCAAAATATATACAGACTCCAAATCCTTCTCTTCACCTCCAACAACACTGTTCTGGTCCTCAGCATTACTATCCCTTACCTGGATAATCACAGTAGCCACCTTGTTGATGTCCCTGCTTCCAGCCCTGTGCCCCTACAGTCTTACTGTTAATGCAACAGTTCAAAACAGTCCATGTTCCTCCTCTGCTCACAACCCTCACAGGATAAAAGCCAAAATCCTCACCATGCCCTATAAGACCCTTTAAACTTGCCCTTCCCCTTACCTTACTGACCTCATCTCTTACTCTCCTTTTCACTAATTCTACTGCACCCACACTGGCTTCTTTGCTGTTTCTCAAATAAGCTAGGCACTCTCCCACCTTGGGGCATTTGCACTGGCTGTTCCCTCTGCCTGGAATTCTCTTCCAGATGGCCACATAGTTTGTTTTCTTAGCTCCTTCAGCCTTTGACCCTTCCTAGCCCACCCTGTTTAAAAATGCCGCTTTCCTTCTAGCATCTGCAGCACATATTGCCTTTTAATTTACTGGGTATTTTACTTATTTGTTTAAATATATATCTCCCCACTATGTAAGCTCCATAAGTGCAGGGACTGTTCTCTGTTTTGTTCACTGCTGTAGCCCAAGGACCTAAAATAATGTCTGAAATAGAAGGCACTTAATAGTTGTTGCATGAATAAATCACATCACCTTCATCCATGTTTCCTAAAACATCCCTATTTACTAAGTTCCACTCCCCACGCCCTCCAATTTGTTAACTCCGCCCTTTTTCTCCTACCCCAACAACAAAAACATTAACTAGCACTTACATAATGCTTACTATGTGCCACTTAGCTATGTGTTAAGTGTCTTCAAATACTGACTCATTTAATCTACGTACATAATAACCCCATGAGGTCAGTACTAGAATTATTCCCATTTTACAGATGAGAAAACTGAGGCACAGAAAGATCACAAGCTAGTAAACAGGGGACCTGGGATTTGAACCCAGACAACGAACCTCCAGAGCCAGCTCTGAACAACCACAAGGCCAACAAACAAAGCCCACCCCAAGCCCTTAACCCCGCCTCCTGGTCGTCGGCCATGCCTCCACTCCCGAACCTTGGGCAGATTCCTAATCCCGCCCCCGCGGGTCCGCCCAGCTTCTTAGCCAGGCTCCGCCCACCTTCCTGCAGGCTGAGGCTCCTGGCTGCGGGTGAATCCTCTCGCAAATCGCGGACGAAGATTCCTTCTTTGCCGCCGCCCGCTACGTTGATGCCGGTGACTCCGGTCTGTGCCTCGGTTTCCACGATGATCTCCACCAACTCCGCTCGCCTCAGCTCCTGCGGATGGCGGCGAGGGGTCGCTATGGGGAGCTAGGACCGGACCTCGCCCAGAGCCCACCATCGCGCTTAAAAGTGGCTCTTAAACGGGTCCTCGGGTCCTCGGGACACACGCCCCTCAGCGCGGCCCAGGCAGGATGTCCCGGCCCACCCACTCTGGCATGTCCCCATGAAGCAGGCGCGCGGTTCGCTCTAGGACCCGCGGAACGGTTAAACAGTTCGGCCCGCGTGCTGTTTTCTCTGAGTCCCCTGGGTTGCCAGCGGCAGCTGACTTGTGACCGAAACGCTGGGCAGGGCAATGGGGGCGTGGCCAGTTGGGTAGGGTCTGGGGGGGGTCAGAGAGCATAGGCCAGAAAGGAGGGGCCAAGTGAGGTCTAGAAGAGTACCAAAAATATGAGACGGGTGTGGCCGGAGTTTATGAGAGATTTATTTGGAGTAGGGGCGGAGACCCAGATTCTAAGGGTGGGATTCAGCTATGGGGAGGGGCTTTAATAACAGCAGAACAAGGGGTGGGGTTAAGGGTGGGATTCCAAGGAAAGAACTGGACCCTTAATCCAAGTGGTATGGGGAGATGGGAAGTAGGATTCGCCTCCTTGCAGGCTTGAGTGTGTGTGAGATTGTGCTTTATTGTGGACTCTGTGACCCCAAGACCTGCATAACGCCCACGGGAGAGGGAATCCAGTGGGGGTGGGGGGTGCGTGGGTAATGAATTGTGGACCAGCAGACATGGCATTTCTGCTATTTACTGTAAATGGTGCAGATTGGCCTTAGCCCAGAAGCGCACTGTGGAATTCACATCGGGGCTTCCCATTAAGAGGCAGAGATCTCCGTTCTGTCTAGGAATACAACCTGCTGTGTATCTCAGGGAGAACTTCCCCGCTGTAAGGTAAGATAATATGAGTGTACTGGAAAGTGTGTGATTATGAGCTGAGACTTGAAACAGCAGGGATCCGAGGGGATGCTGCAAAGGTCAGGGCATCAAATCCAACACGAACTGGAATTAAGCCCAGGGCTCCAAGAGGGGAAAGCAGGTCTGGGCCAGATATCCCACAGCAGTGGCCCCAAGGGACTAGGGAGCTAGGCAGGGCAGTGTGGGAAGGTGAGCAGAGTTGTGGTAGGGGCAGCAGGGAACAGCATGACTATCACCACTACCCTTTGGCTTAGCCAGCCACACAGCAAGTTAAGCAGCGGGGCCTTGGCCTTAAGTCTATGACTCCAGAACCCGTAGGCCATCCTATCGGCAGCGACCTCCTTGCATTTTACCCCTGTCTACTATCCCCAGCCTCAGCTTGGCTCCTATAAAAGTAGACCCATTTTGTGCCTGGCATACATACAGTAGGACACAGTCAATGCCAATGCTGTCTCAGTTAACAGTGACAGAAGCTAACATTCAAAGAGTCTTCCTCAGTGCCAGATTCTGTGCAAGTGGCCCAAGTGCAAGTCCTCAAAATCCTCAGAAGTGGGGACCATTACCCTATTTTGCCAATGGGGAAACTGAGGCTGGAAGAGGTGAGGCTGCCTGTCCAGGGCTGCATAACTGAAGTGGTAGGGTTGGGATTTGAGCCCATGAGTCCAAGCCCATGTCCTTAATCACTACACTGATGAAGGGTTTCTACTGAATTTTTTAAGCTTATTATTAATGTAACTCCTTTATGCTCCAATGAATTAATGAATTAGCTGCTGTGAGTCTTAATCTGTGCCAGGTGCTGCACTAAGCACTTTAAATATGTTCATTTTTTCCCTCACAGTGACCCTTAAAATAGGCCCTGTTGCTATTTCCATTTCACAGGTGGGGAGACTGAGGCACAGAGAAACCAGAAAGTGTCTCCTTGCTGCCCATCTGTGCCCCCCTCCTCCCCATGCCCCACAAGTTCCCCTTGCAGGACATGTGGGAACTCACCTCAGCACTCCGGCTCCTGGCCTCCATGGCACTGCTGGGAGTCACCTGGACCCCAGGCTCCTGCTTTCTCTCTCCCTTCTGCTGCAGGACCAGCTTCAGTTCTGCATGGAGCAGCTGCCTCTGAGCCTGTGGGGACAGGGATGCAGGCTTAAGGCCAGAAAGGATGAGAGGTGGAGGCTGGGCTTAAGTAGGAGGGAGGTCAGAGTGAGTATCAGAAGATGAGTTGGGCTCCCCACAGCCCCAGCTGTTCTCTCACCACTGCCTGGGCGCAGGCAACCCCTCCTAACAGGAGCCCAGCCCTAGGTGCTGCACAGATGTCTGCAGGGCTCTCGCCCTTCCTCTGGGGTCTTCTTGCCTGCCAAGGAGAGACCAGGGCATGAGGTTCCAGGCAAGCCAGGGAGGGGTAGGAAAGGGCATGTTGCACCAGCCAATGCTCACCTGAGCGTCACCTCCAGCTCCTCGGGTCTCCTGGGTCCGGGGCTCTAAGAAGAATAACATGAGTAGTATTATTGGCTAAGACCCACTGATTGCATCCTGAGTGCCAGACCCTTTCTGAGCTCTGTCAATACCACAACCCATAGTACAAGTGGGGAAACAGGTTCAGAAGACCTTTACTCAAGATGACACGGCTGGACAACAAACAGTAAAGCCAAAACTGACTTCTAGGCCTGTCTGACAGCAGAGCCCCTGCACCAACCACCTTGGCCCACTGAGAGGGCCAGATTCATTACAGAATAATTATAAGCACTCCCATATACTCCCCATGGGCAGATCACCTCACCTCTCTGTGTTTCAGTTTCTTTGTCTATACAATGAGGAAAATAAGAACTTCTACCTCACAGGGCTGTTGTGAGGATCAAAAGAGCTAATAAATACAGAGTACCACCCACGTGATAGGCGCTTTATAAGTACTTGCTATTATGATTACTAATAACTTATGGTCCTGACCTGGTGTCAGATGCCCCACAGGCGTCATTGCACGTGGACCTCGCAACAGCCTTGTGAGGTCAGTACTATCATTGAGGCCATTATAGAGGAGACACCTGAGGCCTGAGACTCATCGTTTGTTTTCAAAGTTCATCCCTCTGATGAACGTCTTCCGCAGCTTTTTGGGCTTTTTAGCGGACTCCAACTCAGACATGATGGCAGTGGGAAGAGAGACTTTAACGATGAGTCCTCGGTGGCATCCACAGACAGAAAGTTCAGTTAGTCCTCATTAAGATTTATTCTTTTTTTTAAGTGGGTTTTTTTTTATAGGCACTAATTAGATTTTTTGAAGTGAAGATCTTTGTTTTAAATCACTCTCTATACTCTGTGAATAAGACCAAGTTGTAGTAGTAGAGGGAAAATAAATATGGTGTTGTCTTTGAGAAGTAGTAAAAAGCACTGATTAAATATACATTATAACTTGCTTAGCCTTGTAATTTCTGTTCAATAAAATTTTATTTAAAATGTTTTAGAAGAGATCGGTGTGTGGCTCACTTGGGAGAGTGCGGTGCTGATAGCACCAGGGCCACGGGTTCGGATCCCATATAGGGATGGCCGGTTAGCTCACTGGGTGAGCGTGGTGCTAACAACACCAAGTCAAGGGTTAAGATCCCCTTACCGGTCATCTTTTAAAAAAAAAAAAAGAAATGGCTGAGATAAGACTTGAACTTGTCAGAAAGCTCCAGCCCCTTATATGGATAATAATAATTACTAATGGGTATTGAGCAGTTACTATTTGCCAGTCGCTGTGCTAACCACTTCACCTTCTACCTCACCTTAGAAAACCCTGTCCCCTCAGGTCACGGGAACTTGCTCAGGGTCACTCAGCACAGCGAGAAGGAGGCAGAGCTGGGATTCACATGCAGCCTTCTGCCTGGTCCTTCTGGGGAAATGGAGATGAATGTCGTCTCCCCCAGTCCCCCACTCTGGGCTTATCCTCACGGCCCCCACCTGGCATGCCAACCCGCCAACCCCTACTGCACAGGAAAATGTCAAGCCTCACGCGGCACATTCCCTCACACAATGGCCCATCTGCTGTGCCCAGTCACATTCCGCCCCTGCCCACCCATCTCCAGCCATACAATGGCCCTTCATAGTCCACCACTGGCCAGAAGACACAGGGACTCCCTCAACAGTCCCTGTTGCACCAGCTCCTTTGGCGGGCCCCCACCGACAGTGTTGGAGGGCCCATCTTTGGATCTCTTAGGGGTCCTGGTTTCCATTCTTCCCTGGCCTCCCCTCTGGGCCCCTGGTTCCTCTGAACAGGGAGCGGACCTCTCCCAAGCTGGCTCCCATGTCTGGAGTGCTTCCTCTGAACTGGGTCCTGTGCCAGCACTGATAGGCCTCAAAATCACCCTGGATGTGATAGCTGTTACAGTGGTGGAAACTGAGGCTCACGGAGGGGAAATGACCTCTCTGGGGTCACACAGCCAGGAAGGAGCAGAGCTAGGGCCCTTGACGCCTACTCTGCACCTTAACTTGCATTGGTGGTTCTGAGCACTAAGGAGGACCAAGCAACAAAACAGCTGGGGCCGGAGCTGGGCTGGGAAGGAATCGTCGAGAGTGCCAGAAAGACATTTTTAGAGAGACCTCATTGGTGGCAGGCCTGGACTGGCCATGCACTTTACAGACTTAGCCCCACAAGACTCCATTCTACTGATGAGTAAATGAGAGTTAAGAGATGGAGTATCACAGTGACAGTTGGGACTTAAACCTAGGTGTGAAAAGCTAACTCTGAGTCCCTTATCCAGGATCGTGACAACACGGCATCCTGAGCTGGGGGTAGAAGCCTGGGCCTTGTAGGTGGTGGTAGAGATGGGAAGAGGGACTCCTGAGCCACAAGCTGTCTGCTGCAGGCTGGGGCAACGAGGGTCACACCCAGAGGCTCGCACAGGAAGCTCAGGCGGGGCAGGAGCAAGAGTGCCCTCCTTCCTCATCCGTGCCCGGGACAGCTGCCCAGTCCAGGTTATATTTAGCCCAACTGTGCCCTTCCTGAGCCATATGTCCAGGTCCTGGGGTGGGGTGGGGGCAGCTTCGGAAGGAAGCCCACCCCGCCACAGGCACTCTCTGTTCCCAGCTTTGCCCATCCCACTAGGCAGTGGAAGGGGGATGGGGAGGCTCCTGGTGGAGGGAGTCCCTGACTTGTGTTAGAAGATTTAACGGGGCTCCCCTGGAGAATCATAGCCAGACAGAACCCTCCAGATGCCAACAGCCCATTTCCTGAGCGGTTATTGTGGCGCTGCCCTGGTACATGCCTGAGCTTCTGGAATCCTCAGAGTCCCTGTTTCTTGAGCATTTACTATATGCTAAGATCCTTCCCTGCCTTGCTCATTAAATCCTTGTAACACCTCACTGGGGCAGGTACACTTAGATATCCATTTAAGATGTTAGTTGGCTGGCCCATTAGCTCATTTGGTTAAGATGCTAGTCATGCCCTTTAGAGTAGCTGAGACTAAAGGGCTGTCATTTGGACCCCTGGGCCCTTCAGCTGAGTTGGGTCCTACTGAGGAATCTGCTGGGGGCTTTGCCCTTCTGGCCCTCTGTCCCCAGTGGCTGCTGCCAACCTCATTTGGGAATTCTGTCCACTCAGAGCCTCAGCTTCCCTAACTACCAGTGATCTGGTGCCCTCAGCAATGGAGCAGGGGGTTGACCTGACTTGTCCAGGCCCCTAGACATTATCTGAGACCATCTAATGGATGGAAGGGGAGGTGTTAAGGCTGTGGACTCTGGCTACCCCAGTCCCTGCTCCAGCACTTCCCAGGTGTGAGTACTTGGGCAAGGTCCTTCATCTCTGAGGTCTCAGTTTCTTCATCTGTAAAATGGAGCCAGTAAAAGTGGCTTTGAAGATTTGTGAGATAACAGCAGGTGCTTAGAATATTTCCAGTATATAGTAAGAGCTTAATTAATATAAACTAGTCTCTGACAGCAACATGAAGTATATGGTGAAAGGGGTCTTGCATTTCACAGTGTCTCATATCCAGCCTTTGCTCCCCAGTGCTACCACTTCCCCCTCCACCAAAGGGGAACTTTGGGTGAGGAGCAAAATCCAGTTCGGCACCAGCCTCCCACTGACAGCATCAGCACTGTCTCCCCAGCACTCTATTCCAGGGACCAGAAAGTTTGCTGCACCCCAGATATCCTGCCCCTGCATTGTATAAGCAGTAACTCATTTACTCTCATGCCAGCCCTGTGAGGTGGCCTCTGTCAGCCCATTGTAGGGATGGGAAAGTGGAGGCACAAAGAGTGAAGCAACTTGCCCAAGGCCACACAGCCAGAAAGAGGGGGAAGTTAAGATTTGAACCCTGGGCATGTCTCCAAAATCTGTGCCTTTAACCCCTACACTGCATTGCCTCCTGAGCCCCAGACACCCTCCCAGCAACTCCCAGGACCTTGGGTCCTGTTCCCATGGCTTCTCAGCCTGGCTAGGGAGGGGACGGGCCAGCTGATCGCTTACCGCTGGGCCTCCAGACACCTCGAGAGCTCCCGGTCCGTCTGCGGCCCCAGCCCTAGGCTTGGGGGGAAAAGGAATGGGGAGGGGGAGGAGAGGGAGACCCCAGCCATTGGCTGCTGAAGTGTGATGTCACTAGAGGGTGGGGGGGGACAAACATCCCCTTCTCCCAGCTACATCCATCCACAAGGGGGTGGGGACCACGAGAGTCGCCTCTCCCTTGCTGGGACAGAGACCTCCACCATGAGCCCCGCTTCAGAGACTTGCACATTGTTACCCCCACTCAGAGGCTCAGCACCCAACTCTGCCCCCACTATTTCCTGGCTCCCAGACCCAGGCATGGCTCTGATGGTTCCTGGGGCCCCTAAGATAAACTCCTTTCACTCCCTCTCCCTGTCAATTTGGGTTCAAATCCCAGCTCAGCCATTTCCAGTCTGTGTGACCTTTGGCAAGTCACAACTTCTGTGTGGGCATCAGTTTCTTCATCTCTAAAATGGGGATCGTAAGAGTGCCCACCTCATGGGGTTGTTGTGAAGATTGAGTTAAAAGAAGCTAAAAACGTAAAACAATACTTGGCACATAGTGAGTACTACTTATAAGTATTTTGTATTATTGTCATTAATACAATTAGGTGGCTGGCTAGTCCTGCTGTGGGGCTCATGGCCCCTTTTGAGTGAGACTGGGCATAGGGGAGCCCTATTTCTCTGTTTAATGGAGTTACTGTTTGGGGGGACACCTATCATGTGCTAAATACTATGCTGGGCACCCAAAATTCTGCTCCTGATCACGGGTGTAAAGTGGGCTCATGCTTAATTTATGGCTATGTGGCCAACTCCAGTTCTGCTGGACCCCAAAGACCCTACTACACTCTTCTGCCCCCTCCAATTTCACAGATAAGGAGACTCAGAGAGGGTAAGCGACTCACCCAAGATCACCCACAGGAAGTAATTGGCAGAAGCCCTAATTCAAACCCAGACCTGCTCAATTCCCTAACCAAGGCCACCAGGCCTCACCCAAATCCCCTGGCCCCTGGCCCAGCCCCCAGCCTGCCCTGACTCACCAGACCCCGGCGGGCGGCACAGGGAGCACAGGTACCCCCACATGCCCACCCGGCCGCTGCCTCGGATGCTTGCGGTTCTCTGAACCCAGGCCTGGGGCTGGGGCCAGGATGAGGCTGGGGGATTACCCCCAAAGCGCGTGTCAGCAGCTTCTGCTCCATTGTCCAGCCAGGCGCAGACACCAGGCCCTCGCCTCAGTCAGAACACTGCCCTTCACACCAGTTCAGGTGGCCCCTCTGTGGACATGTCCCCCATCCCACATGAAGGGGTTGGGGCCTACTCCCGAGGGCATGGGGGACCCAGACTAGATGACAGGATCCTGGAATTCTGGGGGCCTCCCCCTTCTTTCTGAAATGCCCCCTGCCCACTCTCAGCCATCAGGGAAAGAAGGAATGTGCTGAGCTCTGGGAAATGCCTTCCAGGCCTGGCAACCACCAAGGCTTGGGGTGTGGCCGGAACCGATCCTGGAATTCTGGGGGCCTCCCCCTTCTTTCTGAAATGCCCCCTGCCCACTCTCAGCCACCAGGGAAAGAAGGAATGTGCTGAGCTCTGGGAAATGCCTTCCAGGCCTGGCAACCACCAAGGCTTGGGGTGTGGCCGGAACTCAGGCAGAGCCCTCCTCCCGGGAGGGGTGGAAGGGACAGTGTGGTCAGAACTGCGGATGGGCCTGAGGAGACCCTCACCCCATTGCAATCTCTATCATTCATTGATTCACTCAAACATTTATTTGTTCATTTGTTCATTCAACAAACATTCACAAGCCCTTTTTCAGTGGCAGGTCCTTTGCTGGGCACTGGGGATATCAACAGATCTAAATGTACTCTGGGGGGCAGACTCAGGAAAGGATTCGTACAGGAGGTGACATCTGAAGTCAAACTGGAAGGCTGAGGAAGAGGAAGCCAAGGAAAAGATCAGGGAAGTGGGTTTCAAGCAGAGGGGCGAACGTGGTGGGCACTGGGGATATCAACAGATCTAAATGTACTCTGGGGGGCAGACTCAGGAAAGGATTAGTACAGGAGGTGACATCTGAAGTCAAACTGGAAGGTTGAGGAAGAGGAAGCCAAGGAAAAGATCAGGGAAGTGGGTTTCAAGCAGAGGGGCGAACGTTGGCAAAGGACCAGAGGTGAGAAAGGGAGCAGTCCTTTATTCAACGTCAGCAACCATTCAGTGAGCACCTGGTCTTGTGCCCAGCCCCTTGCTGGATGTGCTGGGACACGGTGTGACTGAGACAGCTCAGGCTTGCTTTCACAGAGTTTATAGTTCAGCAGAGAACAAACCCAGAATGGTGAGGATTGTGATGGGGGTGTCACAGACAGAGAGGTCAGGTACCTGACGAGGGGAGCCCAGGAAAGTTTTCTGCCACAGCCTAGGAAGAGAGGTCAGGGAGGGCTTCCTGGAGGACATAGTATTTGAGCTGCCCCCTGAAGGATATTTGGAAGTTAATACGAAGCCTTGGGTGGTGAATAAATGAGAGTGTGTTTCAGGTAGAGGGAACAGCCTGTACAAAGGCCTTTGAGAAAATGGTTAATGTGAGAGTGTGAGAGGAGGTCCAGGGGTCCACACAGCTGTGAGGAAGGACTGGGACTTTGTCCTGTGGGCCCTGGATAGTAGCTATGGGAGGGACAGAGTCAGAGCTGAGCTCTTAGGTACTTGAGGGTGCAAAGGGTTCGAGCTACAGGCCAGGCTAGATTTGGGAAGAAAATCCACCTCTCTGCTCAGAGTCAAACAGAAAAAAGGGAGGCTGGTACACGCTGTCCTCTCCCTGTCTCAATAGCAGAGATCTTTGCTTGCTCCCAGTCTAAGGGGACATTCAGTCTTTTGCCATTAAATGTGACACTAACTGTTCGTGTTTTGTAGATGCCCTGGATCATGTTAAGGAAACCCCCTTTCCTAGTTTGCTGTGGGTGTTTATCATGCATGGTATATCTCTCTTTGAGTCTCTGTCTCTGTGTCCGTCTAAATCTTGGTTCTTCCTTTTCTCTCTGTCCTTATTCCTTGTCTCGGTCTCTTTCTAGGTTTCTTTTTTTATTCTTTTTTTGGGGGGGGAGGGTGGTGGCTAGCCAGTATGGGGATTCAAACCCTTGACCTTGGTGTTATCAACACCGCACTCTAACCAACTGAGCTAACCCACCAGGCTCCTTCTAGGTTTCTTGTCAGTCTCATTCTCTGTCTTTCTGTTTCTTTCTTTGTCTCTCTCTCTGTGTCTGTCTTGCTTTCCCTCACCCAAAGGGGTGTGGCCATGGGAAGTTGAGTTTAGGGGGTGGTTCCAGTGTCCTGGTTCCAGCCAAGGCCACCTCAGTAAACACAGGACATCCTGCAGGCCTTGGGAAGGAGGTGGAAGCTTCTCCTCAGGGACCACCCTCTCTGGACCCAGTCTGAGCCAAGCGGGAGCCTTGTCTGCCCATCCCAGCACTGGGCCTCACCCAGTCCAGCTGAGGGAAACTGATGTCTCCCTCACCACCCCGTTCAGGCCTGCTCCTGCTCCACAGCCTTCTCTACTGAGCTCCAGTTCCAGGAGCCAAGCAGCTCTGCTGCCTTCCCCTGGGTGTCCCCCCAGCCCCTTGCACATATTGTGTCCCTCCCCAGCCTCAGCGTCCAGACTCCAGAGGACTGGGGTATATTTTGAGGGCCCAGGGACGGGGAAAGACGTGGTCAGACTTACCTTTTACATAGGGACAGGGACATAAATAGGTAGTCATAAATCTTTGCTGAATGAGGGAAGGAAAGAAGGGAGGGAGGGGGGAGGGAGGGAAAGGAGGCCAAGGACAGCTCTCCCAGGTGTCAGGGAGAGAAGTGTGTGTGTTTGGTGGGGGTTCCTGTGAATGTGGAGGGGAGCTGGCCAGGGAGGTGTTATGGCTGGAATACACAGAAGATCTATGAAGAACAGCAGTAGCGCCAGGGTTGGCGGCTCAGCTAGGAATGGCGTGGGCCCTGGAATCTGCTGGCCAGGGTGGGGTGGCACACCAGAGCCAGGAAGCCTGTGCAACCATCGGGGGTCAGACATGGGGAGAGAGGAGCAAGTCCTCAAGCAAGAGCCATTCATAAACCTGAGGGCACCAGAGGGCTGGGAACATGGCCAATCTAGCCCGTATGGTGCTTTTGTGCAAAAGACATGCTCCTTCCTCAAGGCTCTTGACCTCCATCTACCAGGAAATTGCATGGTACCTGGGACATTTGTGGCAATCCCTTAAATATGGAGCTTATGTGCAGTGCAACTGTACATAGAGGCTCTGGGGAGAGGGGGACATCACTGGCCAAGCAGGCACCCGGGAAAGGGGAGTGTTATCAACAGATGGGTAGGCTGTCTGCAAGAGCAGGTATCATAGATTACCCTCCAATTTAGCACTCAGACATCAGAAACAGACAGTACTGATGATCCCACACTGAGGGTCTCCTTGATCACTGGCAAGATCTGTAGGGAACTTAAGGTGGGAGTATCACAGAGCCCTAGACTGGGCACCAGAGGGCATTGCTGAGCTCAGCCTAGGCTCCCAAGGATTGAGTCTGGGGCAAAACCGAAACTGAGGCCTATTGCCCAGGGGTTGGAGTCACCAGGGGTTGGAGTCAGGCATCTGGAAGACCCTCACCTAGGCACCAGCTCCCTACAGGCCTTTTCCACCCCCTTCCCTGGCCCGCCTCATCCACTTCCAAAAATGGGCACAACTTCCTCTGTCCCTCCAGGAAGCTCCATTCTGCCTGCCCCTTCCCGCCCATGGGGCCGACCTGAAGCTCCCCTTCTCCCCCAGCTCCACCCCAGCCTCAGCCTCCCTGAACCTTCCGGTCAGAGGGGAGGCACTGGGGCCCAGCGATTTTGGTGTCCCCTCATCAGCGTTCCCCTCATTCAAGGCCCAGTTGACCCTCAGATCCAGCCCTCTGCTGCTCTCTCCTCTCCCTCCCCCCTCTCTCTGCAGCTTTCTTGTTGACTCTCCCTCTGTTCCCCAGCACCCCGGGCTCTGCCCTGCCCCCACGGCCGCCAGGAAGGACGCAGCCTGGGTCCCGTGCCAGGCCTCTGAGTGTGCGGCTCCTCCCAGCCAGGCCAGGAATGTGGCTGGACAGCGGAGGCGGCTGCAGGCACCCGGCGCTCTGGCCAGCCCTATCACACGGCCAGTCAGGCAGGTGGCCCTAGCTCGCCTGGGCCTGAGTTTCTTCTAGAAGGAAAACACAACCGCTTGCCCCTGCAGGGCCTCCCTTCAGCCCTGCCACTATGCCTGGTGGCTTTTTTTCAGAGACAGCCTTCAAGCTGCCCTATCTTTTACCCAAAGAGCGATTTGAGACTGGTAAGTGTTTTATTTTAAAAAACTGGCTGACCCTTTTTTTCACCATTTTCCTGAAGAGCTGACTCTCAGTACTCTTTGGAGAGGCTCCGTCCAGCCTCCAGCTTTGTTTTTATTTCTGGGACATTCTGAAATTTCCCTCCCCCTCTCCCCTGAACATATACAGGTAGACTCCAGGCAAGGACTAGATTTCATTTTTAATAAATGGCCCTGGTGCTGCCCCCTGCCCCCACCCCCCATACACACAGAAGCACAACAGAGAAACCTGGGGAATTTGTCTCCAGGGCAAGTTACCAGACCTAGATGGTCTTTTCAGGTCAATAAAGCAGTGAAGTTCATAATTTGAAACCCACCTCCTCAAGTTATATCTCTTGGAGCTTCAGTTTTCTCAACTGTAAAATGGGTATTACAATAATACCTGTCTGGTGGGGTTGTTATGGGATTAAATGAGTTAACATATGAATAGTGCTTGGAACTGTGCCTGGTTCACAGTCCATGCTCAATAAATGTTAAATGTTATTATCTCACCCTCGCATTTGCCCAGAGACAAAGAAGCACACAGACTTGAGATTTCCCAGGATTGGTTTTAATTTGAAAAAACTGGTTGGGGTCTCTTCCCCTATCAGGGAAGAAATGCCCAGGCTATGGCTCCAGCAGATTCAGTCCAGCAGGGGGCCTGGCTCAATCATGTTCCAGTCATCAGACCCTGTCATTCCATCGCTAGGGTCTAATCCCAGACTCCCCCACCAGCCTCAAGACAACAGGACGGATGTGAAGTTGCCCAGGACTGGATTCTATCTCTCCAAAGTGGCCCAAGCCACTCTCTGTACTAGGGAAGCCAGATGTGTCTTTCCAAGGAGAGTTGTCCAGTCACCAGGCTCAGTTCAGACACTAGACAACCATCTCCGCCCTAGAGGTCAGCGCCCAGGCCCCGGCGACCGCTCCAATGCCTGTGTGCCCACCAGAACATCCATGAGGTAGTCCAGCTCGGCTTCGTCCAGCTCTGGAGCTTCTTCCTTGCCTGGCCCATCCTCAGGGCCAGGTTTGAGGCCCTCAGAGGCTGGAGCCCAAAGTTCACTGTCATACATGGAGGTGTCAATGTCCTCAAACAGGCCCTCAAGCCCATCGTCCAATAGACAGCCAGTGGCAGGGCCCAGCAGGTCCAAGGCACCCAGGCTGGGTGGGGCTCCCCCAATGGGGCGGCCTGGTGGCCCCTCGTCCGCCAGGGGTTGGGGAGCCTGGCTTAGGCCCTCGATGTGGCTGAGGTCCTCCAAGAGGCTGGCCATGGAGGCTGAGAGGGCAGCGTCTGAGCTAGCCAGCAAGTTGTCAGCCACATTGGGGGCTGCGGGTGGGTTGGGCACGTAATAACTTC
>NW_007726204.1:962230-985348 GCF_000696425.1 Galeopterus variegatus
TGAACGAGCTTGTAAAAGTTAGGTGACTTTGTCAGGTCACTGCAGGCACCCGGCGCTCTGGCCAGCCCTATCACACGGCCAGTCAGGCAGGTGGCCCTAGCTCGCCTGGGCCTGAGTTTCTTCTAGAAGGAAAACACAACCGCTTGCCCCTGCAGGGCCTCCCTTCAGCCCTGCCACTATGCCTGGTGGCTTTTTTTCAGAGACAGCCTTCAAGCTGCCCTATCTTTTACCCAAAGAGCGATTTGAGACTGGTAAGTGTTTTATTTTATAGAAGGAAAACACAACCGCTTGCCCCTGCAGGGCCTCCCTTCAGCCCTGCCACTATGCCTGTGGCTTTTTTTCAGAGACAGCCTTCAAGCTGCCCTATCTTTTACCCAAAGAGCGATTTGAGACTGGTAAGTGTTTTATTTTAAAAAACTGGCTGACCCTTTTTTTCACCATTTTCCTGAAGAGCTGACTCTCAGTACTCTTTGGAGAGGCTCCGTCCAGCCTCCAGCTTTGTTTTTATTTCTGGGACATTCTGAAATTTCCCTCCCCCTCTCCCCTGAACATATACAGGTAGACTCCAGGCAAGGACTAGATTTCATTTTTAATAAATGGCCCTGGTGCTGCCCCCTGCCCCCACCCCCCATACACACAGAAGCACAACAGAGAAACCTGGGGAATTTGTCTCCAGGGCAAGTTACCAGACCTAGATGGTCTTTTCAGGTCAATAAAGCAGTGAAGTTCATAATTTGAAACCCACCTCCTCAAGTTATATCTCTTGGAGCTTCAGTTTTCTCAACTGTAAAATGGGTATTACAATAATACCTGTCTGGTGGGGTTGTTATGGGATTAAATGAGTTAACATATGAATAGTGCTTGGAACTGTGCCTGGTTCACAGTCCATGCTCAATAAATGTTAAATGTTATTATCTCACCCTCGCATTTGCCCAGAGACAAAGAAGCACACAGACTTGAGATTTCCCAGGATTGGTTTTAATTTGAAAAAACTGGTTGGGGTCTCTTCCCCTATCAGGGAAGAAATGCCCAGGCTATGGCTCCAGCAGATTCAGTCCAGCAGGGGGCCTGGCTCAATCATGTTCCAGTCATCAGACCCTGTCATTCCATCGCTAGGGTCTAATCCCAGACTCCCCCACCAGCCTCAAGACAACAGGACGGATGTGAAGTTGCCCAGGACTGGATTCTATCTCTCCAAAGTGGCCCAAGCCACTCTCTGTACTAGGGAAGCCAGATGTGTCTTTCCAAGGAGAGTTGTCCAGTCACCAGGCTCAGTTCAGACACTAGACAACCATCTCCGCCCTAGAGGTCAGCGCCCAGGCCCCGGCGACCGCTCCAATGCCTGTGTGCCCACCAGAACATCCATGAGGTAGTCCAGCTCGGCTTCGTCCAGCTCTGGAGCTTCTTCCTTGCCTGGCCCATCCTCAGGGCCAGGTTTGAGGCCCTCAGAGGCTGGAGCCCAAAGTTCACTGTCATACATGGAGGTGTCAATGTCCTCAAACAGGCCCTCAAGCCCATCGTCCAATAGACAGCCAGTGGCAGGGCCCAGCAGGTCCAAGGCACCCAGGCTGGGTGGGGCTCCCCCAATGGGGCGGCCTGGTGGCCCCTCGTCCGCCAGGGGTTGGGGAGCCTGGCTTAGGCCCTCGATGTGGCTGAGGTCCTCCAAGAGGCTGGCCATGGAGGCTGAGAGGGCAGCGTCTGAGCTAGCCAGCAAGTTGTCAGCCACATTGGGGGCTGCGGGTGGGTTGGGCACAGGTGGCAGGGCAGCCGTGGGTGCCATGGATGCCTGGATGCGCCGCAGTGTGTTCACCACCAGCACCAGGTGCCGCAGGTCGGGCTCACTCTGCCGCAGGCTGTGGTGAAGCTTGAGCACCGAGAGGTCAAAGAGGGAGTTGGAGGCCACGGCTGGGGGTGCCTGTGCCACTGCTGGGAGGCTGGGATCTAGCCACCAGGCATCAACCGTCAGGGCTTCCTTCTCCTCCTCCTCCTCCTCCCGCTTGCGCTTCAGACCCTTGCTCAGCATCCTCTGCAGGGAGGGAGGAGTCATTCAATTACGGGAAGCAAACGTTAGGTTCAAACCCTGGCTCTAACAACTGCTGCAGGTGTGATCGTGGGCAAGTCCCTTAACCTCTCTGAGCCTAGGTTTTCTTAGGGAACTTTTAAGATATGGATGATAATATCTATTAGGGGGCTGGCCCATGGCTCACTCGGGAGAGTGTGGTGCTGACAACACCAAGTCAAGGGTTAAGATCTCCTTACCGGTTATCTTTAAAAAAAAAAAAAAATAATATAATAATATCTATTAGGATTTAGATACTATTAAGGATTTTTAGGATTTAAAAGTTTTGAGGATTAAATGATAATAAACAAAAAGCACCTACAACAATGCCTGGTACACAGTAATTACTCTTACTAATAACTGCTCTTGGTAACATCACTTATTCAATGAACCATGAGGAATGGCCAATATTCCACCTTTTTTTTTTAACCTACAAAAGCAGCTGTTTCATATAGTTTAATATTTATTGAGTGTCTACTATGTATCAAACGATAAATAAATAAATAAATAGAGGAAATGTACAGATAGTGATTGGAAAGTACAACAGGTCCTGGAGATGGTCAGGGAAAACTGTAAGGAGATGACATTTGAACTGAGCACTCAAGCATGAGAAGTCAGCCATGGAAGAATCAGGGGAAAAGCATTCCGGGAAGAGGGAACAACAAAGGGCAAAGAAAGACTCGGAAGCTGTTTGAACTTGAACTGAAAAAATACCAGTGTGGTTGGTGTACAGATAGTGACAGGGTGGGACAGGGTGGGAGACCAGGTGGGGTAGGAGAGCAGGCAGAAGCTAGCTCACAGAAGGCCGCATAGGCAGACGTTATTGTGTGTGGCGGGGAGTCACTGAAGAGGTTTCAGCAGAGAGGGGAGTGGTGGTGTGAGCTGACTAGCTTTCCAGAAGATCCCTGCTGGCTGCTTTGATTGGAGGGGGCGGGGGGGTGGGGGGGGCGGTACGTGGGCCTGAGACCCATTCGGAGGCTACTGTACTCGCTGGGATGGGCAATGACGATGGCCTGGAGCAGAAGCTGGTAGTGAACATGGAAGGACGTTGGTCGATTTAGGATTTATTTGGGAGACAGAGTGGACAGGGCTTGCCAGGGAACCCTGATGGACACGGGGGTCAGTCACTGATAGAAGTTTGAGGATCCACTCTCTTCCCGGGGAGGTGAGGGCCTGGAGTTTGAGACCCTTGGCCCAACCTTTGTGGGCCAGGAAGACTGCAGGGTCTAGTCCCCGGGACCGTGCCTAGCAAGACCTTAAGAGTGACCCACTGGGTCTTCGCCCCCTTTCCGACAGATCCAGGAGTCCGGAACCGCAGGAATTCAGCCCCCACCCGACTCCGCCCCCAAATCCCGGCGCCCCCTAGCGGCACTCAGGCCGGCTTTTCCCCCGGGGATTCCGGCCCCTTCTGACCCCGGGACCCTTTACACGACCCCACGTCCCGGCGGAGGCTCCTGCCTGCCGCCCTGGGCCGTGCAGGCTGGGACCCCCGGGCGGCTGTTCTGTGCTCCCGGCCTCCGCTCGTTTCCGGAAGGCAGTGGAGGCGGCTCCTCCCGAAGCGGCGGCGGCGGAGGCGGGTGAGTCACGCAGCCGGAGCCAGGGAGCCGGCGCCTCCGCCCCCTTCTAGGGCTGAGGCGTGATTCACCCGGCCGGGCCAGGGCTGGTGGCACGTAGAGGCCCGCGCGTCTTGATTCCGGGTAGCCCCAGCGCAAACCTGCCGGACCCGGGGATCAAACTCGCAAAAGAACCCGGCCACCGGTACCCCTTCGGTCCCCAGACCCCTTCATTTACATACCCAGCTCACCAGTTGCCAATCAGAGCGAAGAGTGAACTACCCACAGCCAATCAGGAAGCGGCAGCGGCGGCAGCATCGCTCGCTTGCTCTCCTTCAGGAACCGGCGCCTAGGTCGGGAAACGCAGTTGTGACTCCGGCGCACGACTCCGGACTCTTGACTACCCTTAGCTCCGCCCACTCCCGTGGCGGCCCCGCCCTCCGCCCCAGGGATTGGCTCTAAATGGTGATGGGCGGAACCTGCAGGGGGCAGGTTCGGAAAGGAGGGGAGGTTGGCTTCAGGGCGCATGCCTGGGCGGCTGCTTGAGAGAAGAGAGGAGAGAGCGGTGGTTCTTTGCCCTGTGGGACGGTAGGGGCTTTGCCTGT
Source organism: Galeopterus variegatus (assembly GCF_000696425.1). NCBI lineage: Eukaryota > Metazoa > Chordata > Mammalia > Dermoptera > Cynocephalidae > Galeopterus > Galeopterus variegatus. The sequence goes on from NW_007726204.1 coordinate 966,448, forward strand.
CAAAGTACACGCCCTTCACATACACAGCCATGCACCTGCCAAACCCCTCAATTGAGCTTCTTAAGCACCTAGACCCAACAGGGGTCTACACTCTAGGCTAGATAGTCCTGGGTTCAAATCCTGACTCACCATTCACTCCATGCGTGACCTTGGAAAAATGCTTTAATTCTCTGAGCCACAGATAGACTGTTAAATGGGATCTTCTTGCCTACCGCTTGAAAGTTAGGAAAGTTAAAAAAAAGATCGTATCTGTAAGAGCACTATACCAGACTCAGCAAATGCTGGACAGACAGTTGGACTCCATTGTCGTTAAAGGCAGGTGTGAGGTGGGGATGGGACGCCCCCAGAGTCACATCCTGGGCTCCATTCCTTAAATAGCTGTGTGATCTGGGGCAAGTGTTTCAAGCCCTTAGGATCTCAGTTTCCTCATCTGTTTTTTTGTTTGTTTGTTTGTTTGTTTTGTTTTTGGCGGCTGGCCAGTATGGGGATCTGAACCCATGACTTCGGTGTTGTAAAGCTGTGCTCCAACCAACCGAGCTAACTGGCCAGTCTCCTCATCTTTAAGATGAGGAAAATAGCAGCGTCTGTCTCAGAGAATTGTTTTGAAAATTAAATAGAAAAATTCGTGCAAAATGCTCAGAATGATGTACAACGTGTCCTGTGGTTAGTAGTAATAGCTGTTGTAATAAGATGAGCACTTATGGGATGGCAGGTTAGCTCACTTGGGAGAGCGTGGTGCTGACAACACCAAGTCAAGGGTTAACATCCCCTTACCGGTCATCTTTATTAAAAAAAAAAAAAAAAAAAAAAAAAAAGAAGAGACTTAGTTCAAAGTGGGGAGACACACTGGATGGGACTATAAACAGGAGTTTAACACATGTTTGATAAACTGGCAGTGGGACTTACCTTCTTCAAGTAGCTCATTTGCTAACTCCAGAACTGTGGAAAGAACTGTTAGTTGTGAATAAAGCTCTTGGCCAAAGCAAGCTCTCAAAAATGCTGACTACAGTAGTTGATTCAGGCAGTGATAATCAATGGATGCTCTAAACTTTGGGTGAAAGGTTAGTGGGAAAAGGATCTTGACAGGCTCCAAAGCATCACCCAAAGGTTACTTGCTAACTGCAAAGGGGGAAATATCCTTTTATGATATGGCGCTCACCACCTTAACCATGTGATGAAACTGCATCACCAATGGTGGGACATCCTGACACTGGGTGCTTTAAGAAGTACACAATATTCCCTGTGGAGTCTTTCTGTTAAATTGCACAAACTGATCTCATCAAACCTCCAGAACCAATTTTTAGCTTATAGGAGGATTTAGGAACAAATTAAACACTAACAATCTGACAAATCCAAAATGTGGGACATTTTACAGCACAAGTGGGCTGTTCTACCAGAAATTCAATGTCAGGAAAACACAAAAAGGGATTGGGGGAAGGCCGGCCCGTGGCTCACTCGGTAGAGTGCGGTGCTGAAAAAGGGATTGGGGGGAACGTTAAAGAATAAAAGATACTCTGTAATTTCTTTATTACAACCAAATTAATATGTGAAACTTTATTGGATCCTAATTTGGGGGCAAAGAAAACAACTATAAAAGATATTCTTGAATCAATTGGAGAAATTTGAGTATGGACTGGATATTAGGCGATGTTATGGAATTCTTAATTCTCTTAGATGTGAAATAATATTGTGGTTTGTAGGTAAATGTCCTTATTCTTAGGAGATGCCTGCTGAGCTATTAAGGGTAGAATGTCAAGATGTCTGCAAGTGACTCCCCAATAGTTCAGCAAAAGAAAAAGTAAACATATCTGCATATACACATGTAGATAAAGGCAATTTAGCAAAAATGTTAACAACTATTTTTATTTTATTTTATTTTATTTTATTTTATTTTATTTTATTTTATTTTATTTTATTTTATTTTATTTTATTTTATTTTATTTTATTTTATTTTATTTTATTTTATTTTATTTTATTTTATTTTATTTTATTTTATTTTATTTTATTTTATTTTATTTTATTTTATTTTATTTTATTTTATTTTATTTTATTTTATTTTATTTTATTTTATTTTATTTTATTTTATTTTATTTTATTTTATTTTATTTTATTTTATTTTATTTTATTTTATTTTATTTTATTTTATTTTATTTTATTTTATTTTATTTTATTTTATTTTATTTTATTTTATTTTATTTTATTTTATTTTATTTTATTTTATTTTATTTTATTTTATTTTTTTTTTTTTCGTGACCGGCAACGGATCGCAACCCTCAGTGTCGCGCCCGTACCGGACCGGGACCGGCCACGGATCGCAACCCTCGGTGTTGCTCCCACACCTCGCTCAGCCAGTGAGCGGCCGGTCTGTATGTGGGATCCGAACCCTCGGTGGGAGCAAGCGGCGCACTGTAGCAGTGTGCCACAGGGCCGGCCCAAAATGTTAACAACTATTAATTAAATCTAGGTTGGACGGTATTCAAGTGCTCAGAATACTTTTCTCCCATCTTTTCTATATACTTGAATTTTTTCATAAAAGAGGGTAAAATGCTAGGTAGAACCCAGGCCCCTGCTAGGCAAATTCACATAATTCCCTGAAAACCCAGTTTTATAGCTTGGCAAAAAGGAGACTTAGAGTCTCCAACAGGCTTGTTCTAGGTCATACAGTGAAGCAGACCTCATAGGAGTCATTTGGTCAACATGTATTTATTGAGCACCTACTATGTGGTGGGCACTGTTGTAGACAGTGTGGGGACAGCACTGCATAAAACTCAGTCTCTCACGGATCAGGGGAGAGAGTGAAGAGAGAAAATATGAAAAATGCATTCAGTGATTCATGAACATTCATGTATTGAGCCCCTTCTGTGTGCCAGACACTATTCTAGGCACTGAAGATAAGGCAATGAAATTATAGATAAAAATCCCTGATGGGAGGAGGTGGATAATAAACTTAAAGAAATTACACAGTACCTTAGGAGCTGATAAGTGCAAAGGAAAAGAATGAAGCAGAGTGGGAGGAGAATAATGAAAGGGTATGTGTCTTTAGATGAGGGAGGGAGTGTTCTCTGAAGAGATGACATTTGAGCAGAGACCTGATAAAATGAGAGAGGTGGCAAAACTCTGGAGGAAGAGTGTTCCAGGCAGAGGAAAGAGCCAGTGCAAAGGCCCTGAGGTGCTGTTTGCTAGGCGGCAAGGCCAGTGTAGCTGGACTGGGAGCTGCAGGGCAGGAGCTCAGAGAAGTTATCAGGCCTTTTAGACCTCTGTGTGGACCTTTGTTTTTTACTCAGAGTGGGATGAGAACAGCCTGGAAGATGAATACATGAGAAAAATAATTTCTGCTTCTGTTCAGTGACCTAAAGAAAACAAAATAGGACTGTATAATAGAGGTCTGTGGGCTGCCTACGGACCACCGGCAAAAAAAAAAAGTAAAAGTAGAGGCCTGGGGAGAGGTGCCTGTAGCCAGGGTGGTCGGAGAGAAACTTCCTCAGGAGGTGACACTGAAGTTGGGACCAGAAAGTGGAGAAGGAGCCAGAAATTCAAAGGCAGGGGGGAAGGGAGAAGGAAAGAGAACATCAGGCCTTGGGAAACGAAACCAGAAGTGAAGCCACCAAGCCCGGCAGGCCTCTGCCAGCTGCGGAGGGAAGGAGGGGGGTGAGGGGGAGCGTCCCGCCCCTGGGGAGGGAGGAGGCGCCAGGCAGGCTCCGGGCGGCGGCCTCCCCGGTATCCCGCCTGGCTGGACAGCCCAGGGCGGCGGGTGGGCGGCGGGGAGGGACCCTCCCCCAGCACGCCCGTAGAGGTGGCAGGCCCATCCCCCACCGCAGGACCGCGGGGGAGGGCAGGTTGGGGAAAGTGTACTCTGCCCTCAGGGACTCGGTTCCTGCTGCAGGGCCAGCCTTTCCACTTCTTTGGCCAGTTCTTTAACAGGTGCGATGTTAGGGAAGGAGGTGGGCCTCTCTGAGCTTCAGTTTGTTCATCTGGAGTGGGAAGGGTGCTCCTCATACCGGCCTCACTGCGGCACTAACAAGCTACACAATTCCCCTTCGCCTGGTGATCATTTAGGGCAGCAAAGAGCTCTAAGAAAGAGGTGAGTCAGGTCACAACCCTCCTGTGCTCAACACCCCCGCCGGGCTGGACAGCCCAGGGCGGCGGGTGGGCGGCGGGGAGGGACCCTCCCCCAGCACGCCCGTAGAGGTGGCAGGCCCATCCCCCACCGCAGGACCGCGGGGGAGGGCAGGTTGGGGAAAGTGTACTCTGCCCTCAGGGACTCGGTTCCTGCTGCAGGGCCAGCCTTTCCACTTCTTTGGCCAGTTCTTTAACAGGTGCGATGTTAGGGAAGGAGGTGGGCCTCTCTGAGCTTCAGTTTGTTCATCTGGAGTGGGAAGGGTGCTCCTCATACCGGCCTCACTGCGGCACTAACAAGCTACACAATTCCCCTTCGCCTGGTGATCATTTAGGGCAGCAAAGAGCTCTAAGAAAGAGGTGAGTCAGGTCACAACCCTCCTGTGCTCAACACCCTCCCAGGGCTTCCACCTTGCTCAAGGTAAAGCTGAAGCCCTCCCTGCAGGACTCCCACAAACCCTACATGATTCGCCCCTCCCCTCTCTCACCTGGTCTCCGGTGCTCTCCCCCTCGCTCACCCTGCTCCAGCCACGCTGGCCTCCTCACTGTCCCGCAAACACTCCATTCATGCTCTGACCTCAGGGCCTCTTTGCACTGGCTGTTTTCTCTGTCTGGATTGTTCCCCTACAGATCCATAGGGCTCACCCCTCACCTCCTTCAGGTCTTTACCCAAATGTCACCTTGCCGGTGAGGCCTTCCCTGGCCATCCCATCTAAATAGCAACACCTCCATCACTTCCCTACTTTCGTTTTCTCCACTACATTTATCACTACCTGACAGAATGTACTTTTTAACTTATTTTTCACATTTATTGCAATCCTACCCCACTATTATACTTCATGAGAGCAGGAATGTGTCTACTAGATGAGTGCCAAGCACAGCAGGCATTCAATAAATTTGGGCCATTATTGAAGTTCTCCGTGTGCCTCAGGCCCACTCACACACTTTGCATGCTTTGCTCTGTGAGGCAGGTGTAACACTGTGTTTGAGGAATAGTAGGGAATGGTATGGCTGGACATAGGAATGAGGGGTTGTGTGGAAAATGAGTCCAGAGAGGTGGGAGGGAAGGCTGGCCACTGCAAAGTCTGGAGTTCATTTTTTCAGCGTCAAATAATTTGAGTGCCCACCTGTGCCAAGCACAGTTCCAGGCCCCAGGTGCGGGGATGGTGGTGGTGGAGGATACAGCTAGGCAAAGACAGACACAACCACTCCCTGTGTTTCCAATAGAGGAGGCCAACCATTCATGGGTAATAAATAACTTGAGATTGGATAGGTGCTACTAAGAAAATCAAACAGGATGTGATGTGATGGTGGTGCACCTGGGCATGTTGAGCTTCGAATGGCAGCAAAGATCTCTCTGAGAAGGAGACATTTGGATTGCTGAAGTTAAGGGGGTTAGTGTCCTCTGGGCAGATTTAACACCAAATTCAAAAGCCCTGGACTGGGAACGAGCTTGGGATCAAAGGAGATCAGCATGATTGGAGTCGAGCAGAGGAGAGAATGGGAGATGAAACTGGGAAAGTTGTCAGGAGAGTAAGTCAGGCCTTGTAGATATCAGTGGAGTTGGGGTTTTATACTGAGTGTGACAGGAAGTCACTGGAGTTCCTCCTCCTTAGGACATGATTCATTTGGCATCCAAATTGGGATGCAGACTTCTGTGCTTTCTTGAGATTCCCCTGACCACCTCCTCTCTCTCTGGATTATCCCTCCACTTTCTGACTTAAGAGCCAGAAACCACAGGCAAACCCATGGACCATCCCAGGTATGGCTCCTCCTTGAGACCCCTCCGGAAAAGTGCCTAATGCTGTGCAGGCTCACCTGCTCTGCCTCTTCAAAGGCCTTTGTGAAGGAAAAGCCAGTGCAGCAATGTATCACATTGCATCTCCCCTGCCTCCCTTCTCTGTTCCCCTCTCACCAGCCTGGGCTTGTACCCCCCCAAATAAAGCATTAGCACCATAACTCTAACCTGAAGCAACATAAACACCATATAATTAAGAACAAGGCTCTGCAGGCCAACTGAGTTTAAGTTCTACCTCCCTGGTCCTCACTCTTTCTAGCTGTGTGACCCAGAGCAAGTGACTTGGCCTCTCTGAACTTCAGGTTCCTCCTACATAAAAATTGTGATAATAGTACCTACTTCTACATAGTCATGAGGATTAAAGGACTAAATTAGAATGAAGTGGTTAGAACAGCACTCTTGACAAGCATTCAATAAATGTCATGTACCATGATATACCTATCCCAACTTGGGTAGGGAAGGGGTACCAGGTCCCTCCTACTGACCCAGTTTATTTCAGAAACTTAAGGCAAGAACATTGCTTCCAAAATACTTTTATTAAAAAAAAATTACAAACAATCAAAAAAAAAAAGAAAGAAAGGCCACCACAAACCCCGCCTTTCTTTTAAGTAACGTGGCATGTAGCAGTTTGGTTTCCACCCTATTGCACGTGGTCCGGCCTGGTTTTGAATCAGGAGGCTGCTGGGACTGGGGTCCTGCCAAGGGGTTCAGCCTGAGGAGAAGAAACCAGCGCCTCCCACTCCCTCAAGGTGCAAGAGGCAGAGCCTGGGTTTCCATAGCAACTTGGTGGCACATCCCTGTCATCCTTTGACAGGCCCAGCTTTTTCTTCCCTGAGGCCCCAGTGGTCACAAGGAGAGTGGGAACTGGAGGGAAAAGTCAAAGAAATGTCTAAGTGAGAAATCAGACTCCCAGAAAGAGTCTCATTAAGGCATTTGGAACAGATAAATTAATTCAGGAAGACCCACCTTCACAGAAGGCTGGGATAACCAGACACACACACATGCAAGACAGTTTGTGGAACCCTGAAATTGGAAAGGAGGCCATAGTCACTGCTTAGTCCCCCACCAGAACACACACAGAGTTGCATCCAGGGATCCAGGCCACCAAGGATTAATCAAGAAGGATCCCCTGTCAAAGTTTTAGGACCCCAGAATGATTTCCATGATGTGATCTAGTTCATTCCATTCCCAGGACCCTGGGGCACAGAAGAGGTTGTGAGGAGGCTCTGGTGGGGCCAGTGCAGGTTCCTTTTCCACTGCAGATGTATCAATGTCCATAAAGAAGTCATCCAGGCCAGAGTCTCCCAGGTACCTAGAGCTCAGAGCTTCTAAAAAGACTGGATCCGGCTGAGGCAGTGCTTCATTTTGGAGGCCCAGTGGAACCACTGGATTCTGAGGGGGCTCAGTTTGGTCCATGGAGGTATCCAGCTCCCTGAGGATAGAGCCAATGGTGGCTGACAGGGAGAAATCCTCCTCACCCAGGAAGAGGGGCTCAGGGGGCAGGGCAGGTGCAGGAGCCAGGCGAAGTGCGGCCTGGAGCTGCTGCAAGGTGTTATGGATGAGGACGTGCCTGCGGAGGCTGGGTGCTCGGGGTCCCAGGCTGCGCTGGACTTTGTCTAAGGAGATGCGGAGCAGGGCTTGCTGGTAGCTCCGAAGACCAGCTGGACCCCAGTCCCACTTTTCCTCCTCCTCCTCTTCCAAATCTGAGTGTTTCCTCTTCAAGCCTCCAACCATGATGCTCTGTGAAGACAAGAGGGGTAAATCAGACATGGTAGGGCTAGGTCAAACCCTGCTTTCCTAGGCCTGTATAGTTGTTGGTGATTTCTAATTATGTGAAACACAGTTTACTCAAATATAAAATGGAGACAGTCCAAATTCCACGAGGCTAAGGAGGTGAATAAGTGTATGTGACTAAGAAAACAAGATCTGTTAAAAAAAATAAAGGAAAGAAAACAAGATCTACACTTAAACATAGCTGGGTGTGAATCCCACTTACTTGCCTGTTGTGACCTCAAATAGGTAATTTACATTCTTTTTTTTTTTTTTAAAGATAACCCGTAAGGGGATCTTAACCCTTGGCTTGGTGTTGCCAGCACCATGCTCAGCCAGTGAGCGAGCCGGCCATCCCTATATAGGATCCGAACCCGTGGCCTTGGTGTTATCAGCACCACACTCTCCCGAGTGAGAGCCACAGGCCGGCCCTGGTAATTTACAGTTTTGAGAATTAATTTCCTGATCTGCAAAGTAAGGATCCTAACTCAAGTCCCCCTGAGTCTTAAAACTGTTCACAACACTCATTTCTTCAAACATGTCACACACAAAACAGGTGTGGAGAGCAGAGACCTGGAATGGAAGTAGGAACTCCTGGGTTTGCATTCTGCCTTAGACACTGCTCAAATGTGTGATCTTGGGAAGTGACGTGATGTCACCTCTCTGACCCTCAGTTTCCTCCTCTGTAAAATGAGGACTGTAAAAATACTTCTTACCACATACTCAAGGAGATCCCATGTGTTACATGCACAGGGCCCACCACGCTGGAAGTGCTTAATATACAAGAAGAGTTAATTGCCATTTATTCATTCAATAGGCATCTATCCAGTGCCTACTAAATTCGAGCCACCAGGAGCCCTGTCAGGACACCCATTTGTCGAGACTCTTCTTTTACAGAGAGGACACTTCTGTCCACTCCCTCTTCCTTAACTGACTGTGAGAGCTCCCAGCGGCAGGGAATGGAATGGGCCTTCCTCATTCCCTCCGCCCGCACCTTGAGCTCACCCCAAAGAGCGCCCCATAGGAAAACTTGCTAGAAAGCAACTCACGCCAAATCCCGCCCCCTGACGGCCCACCCAACCAGACCTCGGCGTCCCACAGGCCCTGCCCCTCACCGCTCTCTTTTCAGCATCCAGGAACGCCCCACATCGCCCCAAGGGCTTCTGGGAAATGTGGACCAATAGCCGCCAGGTACACGCAAGAACGTCGAGCCTGGCAAGCACTACAATCCCCAGAGGGCTCCGCTCGGCCCTCGGACGAAGCTCCTCCGCCCTCCCTTAAGGCATGCGCACAGGAGCCCGAGGTGGATGGGGGAGGGAACCCGGACGTCCAGCTGCCGGGTGCCTGCCGAGCCCCGCCCTCCGTTGCCTCCGGGGCTGCGGGTCTGAGCTCCACGCCCGGAACACCCCTCCCCCACCCCAAACTCCGACTGTAAAACTGCTTTCTCCGGATCCCTCCGACTCCTGAAGTCTGGGATTCTTCCCTAAAATTGCCCCCGGGTTCAAAGACCCAGGCCCTAACACTTCGCTCAAAGACGACAAATGTTCTCCAATCTTCCGCGTTCGGGAGACTAGGTATCCCAATTTTGAGACCTGCCCCCAACTTTCCCCTATTCTCCCGACTTTCAAACGCTTCTAGACTTCACCTCCAAACTCACCGTCCGGCTCCAAGACCAGACATTACTCTCCCCAGTAACCCCTGCCCGCCACTGCATCTTCAAGTCAAAGATTCCTTGACCCTAGTTCTCTCGTTTCTTCAAATGCTCGGGATCCCAGCCCCAAACATCTTACACCTTTTCTAGAACACTATATAGAAGCCCAAATTCGCCCGTCCGGGAGACCCAATTGTCCTAATCTCCAGATTCCCTGCCCCAAAAGTTCCTTCCCCTGGTTTTCTCGCTTCTCCAAACACCCCATGTCCCAGCTTAAAACTCCCTTCACTTGAAAATCCTGCCCCAACAACCTCGCCTCCCGTCCTGGATCTCGAACTCGGTCTCCGATTCTCAGACCCTCCAAACCCTACCAGTCACCCTAATTCTGCACCCCCCGCTCTCGCCTAGACCCCGCAAATCCCAGGAGCGGACCTCCACCTCCCCCAAACCAAGATAGGTCCCAGGCGGCCACTCCTCACCTCAGCTGACAGGTACGCAACGACCACCTGGAACGCCTGGAGCGCGGCGACCCACCAGTGCTGGGTAGGACCTCGCTCACCTCTCCAGGGCCTCTCGGTCTGGCCTCCGGCCCACCCAGCTCCGCCCAGGAGCCAAGCCACAAGCCACGATTGGCTGGAGTCCTGCCCGCCACGGGACGCCGACTGGCTGGGCGGAGCCACCCGCCAGTAGCCGGGAGACGCCTGCCCCGCCCGCCCCTCCCTAGCGCCCCGGGCCATTTAAAGGATTCCGACTCGCCAAGGGGCGGGGCTACGTGCCCAGGGTGGAGGGGGCGGGGCCACGTGCCCAGGGTAGATGGGGGCGGGGCCAAGTGTCCAGGGTGGAGGGGGGCGGGGCCGTGAAGACCGCCTCCTTCAGCTCAGCTACGATCTTCGTCGCTCCGAGATCATCAGCGTTACTCTCTGCGGTCCCTTCAGACCAGGCCCGGACCACATCGCGGGGCAAGACGGGCTGGCACGCTCCTCCCTACTCTGCATTCCAGGCGGGCGGGGCCGACCAACTCGAACACATCGCGGAGGCCAAGCCCGGGGCCTTCCGAAGGCTGATGTCCGAGATGGGAGATGACGCAGCTAAAGACCAGCCAATAGTTTGGCGGGGCCTGTGTTGCCAGGGCAATCGCAGCCCTTGTCCTTCCGCCCCACATTACGCGAAGGCCCCTTCTTAATCCTCGAGACTTCTTAGCACGTACTCTGGTGGTCCCTCCTTGATCCCCTGGCACCTTATTTTTCCTCAGAATGACTCCTTTGCTACTAGAAATTAGTCCATGGCTCCCTGCATCCTTGGAGACAAAGTCCGAACTCGTTACTTTTGCCACAAAGCTCTTCATGATCTGGACTGATGCACTGTCCTCCTAGGTCTCTGGGATCCTGCCGCACAGATTCACTTTTTTTTTGGCGGCTAGTCGGTACGGGTATCCGAACCCGTGAACTCGGTATTATAAGGCTGTGCTGTAACCAACTGAACTAACCGGCCAGCTTGAAAAAAATTCTTAAATTCAACCATTTGAGTCGGGGACCGTCTGTACTCAAAAGTGAGAATGAAAGGCCTCTGGATCTTCATTGTTTTTTGTTTACTTTTGTTTGTTTTCTTACTTTGGTTTTCTATTATCTTTTTCTGTTTTTCCTTTTTTAAAAAAAAAATTATTTTGGATCCTTAAACTTGTTTCCTTGTTCTGAAAAGGTACCCTCAGTTCTCAGGTTGCCTCTTATCAGAATTCATTTCAAAGATTTCCTGCTCTCAGAAGCTCTCCCTGACAATCCACGTTGGGTTAGGACTCATCCTGGGCCCCATGGCTCCCATACCTCCCCCATCCCAGCCCTCCCCCACCTGTGCCTCCCCTGTCCCAGCCCTTAGCTATTACTGTCTGGACTGTGGGCCCCCTGAGGACAAGTATCATGATGTCTCAGTCTACTTTGTGTTACTATAACAATACCACAGACTGGATAATTTATTTATTTATTTTTATTTTTATTTATTTTTATTTTTTATTTTTTGTCCTTTTTGAGACCCGGCCACACCGTCGCACTGCGCTCAGCCAGTGAGCGCTGTGAGTGCACCAGTCATCCCTATATAGGATCCGAATCCGCGGCGGGAGCACTCCTGTGCTCCCAGCGCTGCACTCTCCCGAGTGCGCCACGGGCTTGGCCCTTATTTTTATTTTTTTAAAGATGACCGGTAAGGGGATCTTAACCCTTGTCTTGGTGTTGTCAGCACCACACTCAGCCAGTGAGTGAACCAGCCATCCCTATATGGGATCCGAACCCGCGGCCTTGGTGTTATCAGCACCACACTCTCCCGAGTGAGCCACAGGCTGGCCCCTGGATAATTTATAAAGAACAGGGATTTATTTCTTATAGTTCTGTTGGCTAGGAAGTCCAAGAGTATGGTTTCGGCATCTGGTGAGGGCCTTTGTGCTCTGTCAGCCCATGGCAGAAGATGGAAGGGCAAGACAGTGTGAGAGAGGTACCAGAAGGAGGTTGAACCCATTCCCTTATCAGGAACCTTCTGTGATAATGGCCTTAATCCATTCCCTTAATCTGCCCTCATGACCCAATCACTTCTTAAATGTTCCACTTCTCAACAGTGTTGCATTGGGGATTAAGTTTCCAACACATAACTTTGGGGAACATATTCAAGCCATAGCACAATGTTATCTCTGTCACCCACTGCTTGGTCTACAGCATCACCTATCACAGGGCTGGACACAGAGCAAGTACTCAGAGAAATGCTCAGGCAATGTGACCAAAAGAAAAATAAGGAGGGCAGAAACTTAAAAAACTACTAATGTCCTGAAAGCCTACACCGGTAATGCCCCACCCCCAAGACAAGTTTTCATTAAGGGGAGGGGGAGGCAGTTTTCTCTGGTGCATTGCTGTGAAGGAAGGTATAAGTTTCCTTAGACCAGTTCTCACTGGTTGAAATTTGTCAACCAAGTCATCCTGCTGTTTGCAGTGTACGGCAAGACTGGAAAGGATTTCTCAGGGATGGTAGAGGGAGGGGGACTAGGGGAATAGGTTCGGTGGGTGGGAGGTAGGGAGAGAGGAGTGGCTCACCCAGGTCTTGGAAAGATGTCCGGGGGAAACAAAGGAAAAGGACAGTAGGATCCAAAGAGAAGCATGATTAGTAAGGGGCAATTCTTCTCCTTCCCTCTCCAGAACCTGCCCCTCCTCCAGGGTCCCCACCTCAGGGAAGCCCTACTGTAACCCCATCCACAGGTTATAGTCCCACGCTTCTTCCTGCTGCCTCCTTCCCCTCCCCCATGGATTGCCCTGAGCGGCTCCTGAGCAGTCCTCGCACCCATTCCCTTCTCTCCTCCTCAAGGCCCCTGCCTTGGTCCAACTTCCCCTGGGCTATCAGCCTCCACTCTTGCCCCACTCCAATCCACCCTCACACAGTAGCCAAGGGAAGCTTTACAAAACACGAACTTCATATTGGCCAGCTGCCAAAAAAAGAAGTATACATATATATATATATATATATATATACCACGCAAACCGGACTGTGCCCCCCCTCACTTCTCCTGCTCCACTCCTTGCCTAAAATTTTAGAATAAAGCTCAAACTTTTTACATAACTCTGCACAATTTAGCCTCCATGGACCAGCCTCTGAGGTCCAAACATCCTGACTTCAGAGTAGAAGTATTAACTGTAGGGGACAGATTTTAGTTCTTCAGAGGAGTCATGTGCCTTCTGGTCTCCTGGCCTTTGCTCATGTTGTTCCTTCTGCCGGAATACTATCATACCCTAGAACCTTCTGTTGGCTTATTCCTACCACACCAGGTTTCTGGTCAGATATGCCCTTTCACAAAGCCTTTTTTGCTCCTCAGTCTGGGTCAGGTGCCCCCTCTGGGCTCCTACAACGCCCTGTGCTTCCTCTATCCGAGCTCTGCCCATTCTGGGTTGTCACTGTCAGGGCAGGGCTGTCTTCCCTACTGGACTATGAGATCCGTGAAAGCAGGGCTCCCAGTGATCTTGGCCACCCATGGGTCCCCACAGTCACCACTGGGTCCTCAGCACAGGGCTGGGCACAGAAGAGGGACTCAGTAAACTGTGACTGAACACACGAATGAATGAATACTCAGAAAATCTTACACAGAGGTAGATAGAGACACTGAAATACTTGGACAACAGCAGAGAAAGGAAAAGTCACAGGTCCTCTGGAATAATTTGAAGCTCTCGGGCTCAAGATTTATTGCTCCTTTCCTTTGTTCCTCATTTCCCAGAATGTCACTCTCCTAGATAGGGCCAGGGTCCTAGGTATAGTGGTGGGAGGGGTAGGTGCTGTGCCCGTCGTACTCATCGGTGGTGAGGCAGCGCAGCATGAAGTGGCCCAGGTCATGTTTGGAGATGACCCTCGAGGGCCCTCGTCCATCCAAGGTCACTGAATAGGCCCCAGTTAGTGGCTGGTCTCCTGTGAGGCAAAGACAGAGGAGCTGGATGAAGCAGATATCCTTTCCCCACTCCCAACATATAATTACTGGAAAGACCTTTTTTTTTTTTTAAGATGACCGGTAAGGGGATCTCAACCCTTGACTTGGTGTTGTCAGCACCACGCTCAGCCAGTGAGCAAACCGGCCATCCCCATATAGGGTCCGAACCCGTGGCCTTGGTGTTATCAGCACCGCACTCTCCCGAGTGAGCCACGGGCCGGCCTGGAAAGACCTTTTCAGGATGTCTAGTGGGTGGCCGGCCCAGTTCGTAGAGAAGCCGAGAACGTACTTCCCATGTGCAGATGCTAATCTATACCCTTTGCTTGCACTATTTGACAAATCCTTATTACCTATTGTTGGTCAGGTGGTAGGCACCCAGCAAGGGACAAAACAGACAAGAATTCCTGCCCTCAGGATACAGACATTCACTAGGAAAAGGCAACTAATACGATACAAAAATAAAATAGACATAAGCTTGTGTTAAGTGAAAAAAATAAAAGAAAATAGACAATATGTTAGATGGGGAGGAATAAATCAGACGACAGGTTAACACCTATTATTAACCCTCTTTTACAGATGGGCAAACTGAGTCACATCCCAGGGCTGTCAAGGGTCACTTCCCAGAGGCACACGCTACATTTGCTCTGGGTCCCTCTCTCTGGTTGCTTTCCTCTCTCTGGACAGCTCTGGGAGGACTGAGTGACATGTCCCAAGAGTGATCTGCATTTTATAGGCAGTGGAAGAGCAGACACATTTTTCCAATCTTATGAACAAGGAATTGGTGTGTCCCAATGTCAGGGGTACAACTACGTTTTTCTTAGTGGGGATAATGGACAGGCATAACCTGGCTGTTAAGACGGCTGCACTATGATCATTAGAAATAATACCCGACAGTGACCAACTAAGGGATCAAACTCAATATCACCATTCAGGGAGAGCCTAGAATCATGAGCAATAGGGAACACACACACTCATCCATGTGGCATTCCTGCCCAAAATGTTTAATCTGAATCTGTGAGAAAACTAGAAAAATCCAGAATGTGGAACATTTCAAAAGTCACCTGGCCTGGTTAATGTTATGAGAAACTTAAAAATAAAAGACATGGGGGATTGTTCCAGATTAAAGGTGACATGGCAACTAAATAGGATGCATGATCTTAAATTGGATACTGATTTGAGGGATGGGGGATAGGTATTTTATGACATTGTGAAAATTTGAATATGGAACAGATACTAAACTACATGATAGAGTTAATGTCAGTTCCTTTAGGTGTGATAATGGTTTGCATGCAAATATCTTTTTACTGGGAGATGCCTGTTGAGGTATTTAGGAGTGAAATGTGACAGTTTTGAAGCTTCCTCTCAAATGGTTCAGTCAAAAAATATATATATATATATATACACACATATTTGTATATTTACTTATGTATGTATATTATGTATATATATATATACTGTATGTACAGCATATATATATTTATAATATATTCAGAAAAATATATACAGAGAGAGAGAGAACAAGGCAAAATGCTAACCACTGAACCTAGACAAAGGGTTTATGGGTATTCATAAATCTTTAAATCCCTCAGCTTTTCTGGAGGTTTGAAAGTTTGCACACACACCAAAAGACAAAAAGAAAAGGAAAAAAAAAAGGCCTAAAAAATACCACTCTGTGTTAAATAATTCTCAGGTGTGATCTCTGAATATTCAATTCAAAACCAGAAAGTCAAAATAGAAAAAAGAAAAGCAAAACAAACAAACAAAACACCAAAAAACAAACAAAAAACCCCCCCAAACAAAACAAAAAACCTGGGAGGTCAAGAAGTGGTGTTACGGCCCCCACTGAGAGATGAGGAAACCGATGCTCAGAAAGTGAGGCCACTGGGCTGATGTGCACACAACGCTGGGGCTGGGATTTTCGCCTCACTTCTCCACCACACAGCTTCACTGCTGATTCAAAGCTTAGGATTCTGGTCCATGTCGGGTTCTGATACATCTCCCTTAGTTGAACCTAAACATTGAACTTTATTTGAACCTCTAAAGTGAAGGCCTCCTCCTGTCAGGGCTCCCAGAAGGCAGAAAGCAAAGCGGAATTGCTCTTCCACCACACTCCATCACTCTCTTGACCTGTGCTTTACTGTTTCTTTATTCAATGTATCACTACCAGTATTAATATCTACCTATTGATCTATCATCTCTCCCACCAGACATGTAAGCCTCATGAGAGCAGGGACTGTATTGCCAGTGCTTGTAATGGTGGCCAGGCACACAATTCATATGTAAGAGGCATTTGTTGAATGAATGGTTCTCTCCCTCTATCTGACTCTCTGTCTCTCTCAATATGAATTCCAGACCTGGGAGGGGAAAGAAGGGTGCAGGTGTAGTTTATTGGTTCCTTCTAAACCACCACCACAAGATATGGTTCCCCTATATTAGTTCATCCAACAACTACTTATTGAGCACCTACTACATGCCAGGCCCTGTTCTAGGCACTAGAAACGCAGCTGTGATCAAACAAGACAAAATCCCTGCCTTCAAAGAGTTGACATTCTAGTCAAGGAGATATACACGAAATAAGATAAAGAAAGAAAATATCTGATGTGTGTGGTTTAAATCCTCTGCCCTTGAATGTAGGTCAGCCCCAGTAACTCACTTCTGATAAACAGAACGCAGTGGAAGTAGCCCTGAGTGACTTCTGATAATAGGCAACAAAAGACAATGTAGCTTCCATATGATGCTCTCTCTTGAGACTCTTGCCCTGGGAGCCCAGCTGCCATGGTGTGAGGAAGCCCGGGCCACATGGGGAGGCCACGTGCAGGTGTTGCTGCTGATGGTCTGCATCACCCACCAGATGCATCTGTGAGGAAGCCTTCCACATGACTCTATGCCCAGCCACCATCTGACTGCATGATCGCACGATACCCCAAGCAGGTACCACTCACTGAGGCTACTCAGCTCCCAGAACTGAGAAAGACAATTGTAATAAATGACAGTTGTTTGACATTTCTACATTTCGGGTTGTTTGTCAAGCAGAGATAACCCAATGGTATGTTAGAAAGGAAATAAAATAAAGCAGGGAAGGAAAATAGAAAATGTGGAGGAAAGGTTTACAATTTTAGGAGTCAGAGGCCTTGCAAACCTCACCAGACAGCGAGAGGCTGCAGGCTGGTGGTGACAGTGCACAGTGCTGCTGGGTCCCTGCCCCACTCACCTATGTGTGGCGGCATCACAGCCACATACTTCAGGCCCGACTCCTGTAGCACCTTGTGCATCCGGATGTGGTCATCAGTCACGTTCTGCAGTTGTGGGGGAACCTTGGCCGGGTCCCATAGCAGGAAGGCTGGGGGACACAGGGCAGGATCAGCCTGGGCTCCCTTGTCTTGGTGCTAAGACAAACCCTGCAGTGGCTCACTTTTGCCTTCCAGTTGCAAATGCGGGGAAGTCATCTTGACCTGTCTTTCACACCCATGTAAGGGCTGTCAGCAGATCACAATAATTCAAATCTGACCTCTTCTCACTCCACCTGTTCCTGTTTACTGTTATCTCTTGCCTGGACCAGCACAGCAGCTCCTCTCTGGTCTCCCTGCCCCTGACCCCCATTTGCAGTCAGAGGGAGCCTGTGAACACCTGAGTCAGGTCACATCTGTGGCTCCCTTTCACTCGGTAAAAACAAAGTCCTCATTACCCATTTGAGCTGATGTCATCAGCTCTCTGATACCACCCCCACCACTCTCCCCTTGAAGAACATTCAGTCTTTGCAATTGCTGGTCCCTCTGCCTACAATGCATTTTCCTCTCACAGCCAAGTGACTCCCTCCTTTTCCTTGCAGACTTTGTTCAAAGGTCACCTTTCCATGTGGCTTTCCCTGATCATCCTATTTGAAATTGCAAAAACAAACAAACAAACAAACAAACAAACAAAAACCCTCCCTGGGCCAAGCATAGCCAATCACCTTTACCCTGTTTGTTCCCTAGCACTTCTCCTAATACCACACCATAAAGTTACCATGTATCTTGTTTACTATCTTCTTCCCCTAGTGGGAGTCAGCTCCACAGTGCAGAGGCTTTGTCTACCACATTCACAGCTCCATTCCCAGCCCTTTGAAGGGCCTGGAACACTGCAGGTGCTCACGAAATATTTATTGGGCTGGCCGGTTGCTCAGTTGGGTAGAGTGCGGCTTGGTTGTAACACCAAGGTCAAGGGTTGGTTCCCCACACCCGCCAGCAGCCAAAAAAATTTTTTTGTTGTTGAAGAAATTACTTAGTCTTGACCAAGCTATAATACAAGCTGACATTTATGGGACACTTACCTTGTAGTAAGAACTATGCTAAATGTTTTAGGTACAGTTTGGTGTAATGGTTAAGAGCTGGGGCTCCTCTTATGTTCTGGATCTACCACTGGGCAGCTGCTTGTTTCCTCATTTGTAAACTGGGATGATATAAGTTGTTGGAGTTAATGCAAGTGGTTATAACAAGGTCTGGCAGGCTGGCTGGTTAACTCACTTGGTTAGAGCTCGGTGCCGATAACACCAAGGTCAAGGGTTTCAATCCCCCAACAGGACAGCTTCTAAAAAACAACCTCTGGCACTGAGTAAAACTCAATCAGAGGTCGCTATGATTGTCTCATTGATTCCTAGGCAGCTGGATTCCCTCTTCACAGGTGAGAAAATTGAAGTTCAGAGTGTGAAGTGGTAACCCAAGGCCACACAGCAAGGACCTTGGGGCCCACTTCCTTATTCAACATTGGCAGACTCCAGCCTGCACTCTCCAATCCAGTCTGTATCCCACCCTGGGTTTCTTTCTAATCTTCTCAGGCACCTCCTTAAAAATAATCCTCCCTAAGCCCTAATGTATAAACTCCAAGCTCCTTAGAAGACAAGGATCCTAGGGCCGGCCCGTGGCTCACTCGGGAGAGTGCGGTGCTGATAACACCAAGGCCACGGGTTCGGATCCTATATAGGGATGGTCGGTTCACTCACTTGGGAGAGCGTGGTGCTGACAACACCAAGTCAAGGGTTAAGATCCCCTTACCGGTCATCTTTTTTAAAAAAAAAAAAAAAAAGAAGCTGCTGATGGTGTCCATGGGTCTCCTACTCTATTTCAAATAGTTTAGAAAAATA
>NW_007726204.1:986289-998051 GCF_000696425.1 Galeopterus variegatus
TGGCTCACTCGAGAGAGTGCGGTGCTGATAACACCAAGGCCACGGGTTCGGATCCTATATAGGGATGGTCGGTTCACTCACTTGGGAGAGCGTGGTGCTGACAACACCAAGTCAAGGGTTAAGATCCCCTTACCGGTCATCTTTTTTAAAAAAAAAAAAAAAAGAAGCTGCTGATGGTGTCCATGGGTCTCCTACTCTATTTCAAATAGTTTAGAAAAATAAAAACACAAACAAAAAATATTTATCTGTGTGTGCATAGATAAACCAATTAGGATAAATATTAACAATTTTTGAATCGAGGTGGCAGAAATATTGGTGTTAACTTCACTATATTTTCACCTTTTCTGTTTGAAAATGTTCATAATAAAAAGTTGGAAAATAGGGCTGGCCGGTTGTCTCAGCTGGTTAGAATGCAGACTTATAACACCAGGGTCAAGGTCTTGGTTCCCCATACCAGCCAGCAGCAAAAAGACAAAAACAAGAACAAAAATGTTGGAAAATATGTTAAGGAAATGCACATTGAAGAAAAAAAATATGTGTGTGTTTGTGTTTGTATACAGAAAAAAGAGGGAAAGGGAAAGCTATATGGGTGTCCTTTCAACTTTTCTGTAAGTTTGAAATCATTTCCAAATAAAAAATTAAAAAGTGAAAGGAATGGGCTGGCCCGTGGCTCACTTGGGAGAGCGTGGTGCTGACAACACCAAGTCAAGGGTTAGGATCCCCTTACCGGTCATCTTTATTTAAAAAAAAAAAAAGTGAAAGAAAAAAAAAAACATCCTGGCACACATAAGACTTTAATATTTTTTTTAAAAATCTAAACAAAAAAATTTTGAAAAAAAAAGAAAGCAGATTAAATCAATTTTAGTTTCTTTCATGAAAGCAAAATTTGTTTTAACCACTCAAATAGGTCTCTGAGACTGGAAGAAAAAAAAGAAAAATTAAGAACAGACCATTCTAAAATTGTAGGTTTAGTATTAAACTTTTCCATTTCAAAGCTGGAGGGCAAAAAAAACCATAAATGACTTTGCTTCTTGCACTCCAGCAAGGTCTGGCCTCCAAGCCTTTGTACTTGCTGTCCCCTCTGCCTGGAGCACTATTATTGTCACCATGCAGCCCTCCTTCATGTAACTTCCTTCCCTGGGAGGCAATGTGTGTGATGAAACATGGAGGTGAGGAGTGTGGACTGTGGAGACAGACAGTCTGGGTACATGTCCCAGCTCTCCGGCCACAGGCTGTGTGAACTCAGGCAAGCCAACTGGCCTCTCTATGCCTCGGCTCCTGAGCTATACCATGGAGACAATAATAATAACAGCAGCTAGGTATTTTCTGAACACCTACTATGTGCCTCTCAGTGTAAGTACTCAAAGGAGTTTTGTGAGGATTAAGTGGCACTCATCCATAAAGTGCTCAGATAGCACCTAGCACGCAGTAAGTGCTCAATAAACGCTGTTAGCATTAATTGTTCCTGTTATGCACTCTGTAGCCTTCCTTTTGGATTATTTAGGACAACTACAGTATTTGTTTAATGTCTTTTTTTTTTTCTGGCAGCTGGCCTTTACCACGATCCAAACCCTTGACCTTGGTGCTACAGGTGGCGCTCTAACCAGCTAAGCTAACCAGCTTTAGTGTCCATCTCCTGGGTAAGGGTAGAGACTTGGTGTGTATTCACAGCTCTATCACTTCCTCTGGGAGGCTCTCCATGACCTTTCTCAGGCAGGATCAGGTGTCTCCCCTGGGTTCTCATTGTCTAGGATTCTTCCATCCCGGCCCTCGCCCCTCTGCCTGTGCCTCCTCCATCACAACCCTGATTATCTGGGATAGCGGTTTGATCATGGATCTGTCTGCCACCTCTCTCCCACCTGTGAGCCCTGTGAGTGCAGGGGCCAGGCCTGTACTGGTCACCACTGTGTCCCCAGCATCACCCAGCAAGGTTGAGGCACACAGTTGGTGCTCAATAAATGCACACTAATTTGGAATGGCTTCAATGCCCCCTTTCTGAGGCCCCTGGGCTGCCTGTCCCTCACCCACCTCCCAGTTCAGCCCCTATCCCCGTAACACTTTCTGCTGATTTGAAGCTCAGTTAGAGGAACAGGTGGGGAAGAATAAGGGTGGGCCTGCCTGTGAGGGAGGGGAGCTTGGCTGGGGCCCGGTGTTGCAAAGGTTTACACAGTGAGTCAGGCTGGCCCCAGCCTCCCCGTGGGGAAGGCTGAAATGCCAAATGAAAGAATAAATCTTCAGGGGTGGGGCTGGGGGTGGGGGTGGCGCCGGGGGCCGAGGTGCAGGGGAAGGCCGTGGGCAGAGGGGGGGCCCAGTACTGAGGTCATTGCCAGTGCCCAGCAGCACAACAACAGCATCCTGCCCAGCCACGGTCTTGTCCACATCGGCTGCCTGCCGAACGTCACCCACTACCACGTTGGCCGGCTGGGGTCCCTCCGATGGCAGCTTGGAGGAGTCCCGCACCAGCACTGTCACTTCATAACCTGTAGGCAAAGAGGAGCAGAGAGGTGGGTTGGTGGACTTGTGAGCTGGCACTCTTGGGTTCCAGGGGCTGGGTCCTGGAAAGAACCATGAACCCCCAGATCCATCCCCTAGGACCCCTGTTCTGCAGCAGTGGTCTTCAAACATTTTTGCTGGCATACCCACAGTTGATGTTCAGCTAGTTGTTAAAATAGGGAGATACGTTTATGCCGATTCACAAATAATCTGCACTGAGGCTTCCAAGGGCTTTCCCCCATGCCCCCACAGACTTCCCCACCCTTCAGCAACTAAAGGGTTAATGCCTGGCATTGCACTGGTCTATTCCCCCTACAATGGTCCTGGAAGAAACTGAGGTACAGAGGAGGACTCAAGCTGTCCAAAGATTGACTGGTGCTGGAATTGGCCCCAGACTCTGCCCCCGGCTTTACTTCTGGAGGGTCTGGCCCTCCCTTAGTGGTCATTAAAGAGCTTGAATATTGCCTCAGTATGTCCCCTTCCAAAAGAATTTTGGATAACTGTCTCCCCCCAACCCCAACACACACACACATTTTAAAGTTAGCAATTGACATATTTCTTCTTTTCTTTTAAATAGTGGTAAAGGATGTTAATATTTGGGGAATTGTAATGGAAATATTTAAAAAATAAAATTATTGTGGTTTCTGTTGTGGCCTAAATGTCCCCCCCCCCCATTCATATAGTGAATCCTTAACCCCTAATGTGATAGTATTTGGTAGTGGGGCCTTTGGTAGGTGATTAGGTTTAGATAAGGTCATGAGGGTGAGGCCCCCATGATGGCATCAGTGTCCGAGAAGAGGAAAAGAGACTAGAGACCATGCACTTTATCTGTCTGTCTATCACTGTGTAAGGACATAACAAGAAGATGGCCATCTCCAAGCCTAGAAGAGAGCCCTTACCAGGAACTAAATCTGTTGGCACCTTGATCTTGGACTTCTCAGCTCCCAGAACTGTGAGAAATAAATGTGTTGTTTAAGCCACCCAGGCTATGGTATTTTGTTATAACAGCCCAGGCTAACCAAAATAGTCTCTAAAGACCATTCTCCTGAAAAATAAACCAGTGCTCCTTGAAGTGGCTGACTGTCATGCTGGGGCAGGGAAAGAGCAAGATGAGGCTGGAGCATCTGTTAGTGACAGCAGGTAAGGCAATGCTTAAAGAATGATGAGGAATAAATTAAAAAGAAAAAAGAACAAAGGGGATATGCGGAAAGGACACAGAGCCACTTAAAGGGGCTCCCACTGGGCTAATCAGGGACAATATGAGTGTCCAAAAGAATATTGATGGCAAAGAACTGAAACACATCAAATATATAAAAATCTGTGAGTTCATAATGAAACTAACAAAGAAACCTCATTGGTCACCATTGGCATCTATCAGAGGATTAATCCCTTACTCTGAAAATGATAAAAAGGAAAAAGAACAAAATGGTTCCATTTCTCTCGATAGCTGCAATCATCTATGTCAAAAACAAATAATGGGAGATTTTTACACTCTAGGGCAATGATGATGATAATGATGAATAACGTTTATAGAACACTCACTATGTGACAGCTGCCAAGTCTCTCACATATATTAACTCACTTAATCCTCAGAGCAACTTTGAATCACAGTCCTACCACTAGCTAGCTATGTGACCCTGGCAAGTCACTTAATCTCTCTGCGCCTTAGGCTTTGCTTTAGAAAGTGACACTAATCATAGTTTCTACCTTACGGGGTGGTTGTTGGCTTCAGTAATATGTGTAAAAGTTTAGTGTAGTCAGTTGATTTTCAACAAGAGTGCCAAGACAATTCAATGGGGAAGGAATAGTCTTTTTTGCAAATGGTGCTGAGACAAGTGGATATCCACATGCAAAAGAATGAAGTCAGAACTCTGCCTCATGCAACATATACAAAAAATTGTTTCAAAATGATCAAAGACCTAAATGTAAGAGTTAAAATTATAAAACTGGCCTGGCTGGTTAGCTCAGTTGGTTAGAGCATGGTGCTGATAACACCAAGGTCAAGGGTTTGGATCCCCATATCAGCCAGCTGTCCAAAAAAAAAAAAAAAAATATATATATATATATATATATATATGTATATAAAATATATAGCTATATTTAAAAAATATAAAGAACTCCCACAACACAATAATTAAAAGACAAATGACCCCATTAAAAATGGGCAAAAGACATGAATAGACATTTCTTTTTTTTTTTCCTTTTTGTCTTTTTTACTGACCGGTAACGGGATCGCAACCCTCGGTGTCGCGCCCATACCGGGGACTGGCAACGGGATCGCAACCCTTGGCGCTGTGCCCGCACCGTGCTCAGCCAGTGAGCGGGAACCAGTCTCCACATGGGATCTGAACCCTCAGCGGGAGCGCCGCTGCGCTCCCAAGCGGCACACTCTCCAGTGGGCCACCGGGCCGGCCCATGAATAGACTTTTCTCCAAAGAAGATATACAAGTGGACAACAAGCACATGAAAAAATGCTCAATATCATTAGCCATTAGGGCAATGAAAATCAAAACCTCAGTGAAAATCAAAACCCCACTTCACACACACTAAGATGACTGTACTAAAAAAACGACAGATATAAGTGTCAGTGTGCAAGTGGGGAAACAGGAACACTCATACGTTGCTGATGGCAATGAATTGAATAATGCAGCTGCCTTGGAAGACAGCCTGGCAGTTCCTTAAAAGATTAAACGTAGAGTTACCACATGACGCAGCAGTTTTACTCCTAGAGATATGCCCAAAAGAAACAAAAATATATATCACACAGGAAGTTGCACGTGAATGACCATAGCAGCATTATTCATAATAGCCAAAAAGTGGAAACAACCCAAACGTTCATCAACTCAAGACTGGATAAATAAAATGTGGTATGTTATACATAATATTATTTGGCAATAAAAAAATAAATGACATAATGATACACACACTACATTATGGATGATTCTTGAGAAAATGTTTTCTGCTAAGTGAGAGAAGCCAGTCACAAAGAACCAATATTCTATGATTCCATTTGTATGAAATATCCAGAAGGGGTAAATCCATACAAACAGGAAGTAGATGAGTGGTTTCCTAGGGCTGGGGGAGGGGTTGGGCAGGAAAATGGGGGGTGATTTCTAGGGGTTTCTTTTTGGGGTGATGAAAATGTTCTAAATTGATTGTGACAATATTTGCACAATTCTGTGAATATGCTGAAAAGCCATCAAATTGCATATTTTAAATGGGTGAATTGTAAGGTATGTGAATTATAGCTCAACAAGCTGGGTTTTTCTTCCATCCTTTTTTATTTGGCCTGGCAGGTACGGGGACCTGAACCCTCACTCTTGGTGTTACAAGGCTGCACTCTAGCCAACTGAGCTAACCGGCCAGCCCTCAATGAGTTGTTACAAAATACAAAGACGTGGTAGAGCACAGCCAGCACAAGTAAAATTAAGACAAATTAACAAAAGTTTAGGATAGTACTTGACACAGAAATGCGAGGGGTCTTCAAAAAGTTCATGGAAGGATTTGTATTATATTTTAATTCAATTTTTCAATGAACTTTTTGAAGTACCCTCATAAGCTCTATCTGGTTGTTTGCTATTAAAGTATTGTGCCTTTTAATCATCTCATGACTTTATCCTCTAGCCTGATTCAGCCCTGAGTCTCCTTCCTGGTCCCTTTCTGGGTCCTCTCTAGGTTCCTGGGCCCAGTCCTATGCCCTCCAATCCATATTCCACACGGCAGCCAGACCAAGTTTTCCACAGTTATATAAGTGCCTCCTTGCTCAGATCCTTCCTGCAACCCCTCAGTGCCCTGCAATCAAGCCCATGCTCCTCATGACAGCCTTTGAGGTCCCTCAGGATCCGGCCTCTCCTCCTCTCCTGCCTCTGCTACAGCTACTGCCCTCTTCACCCACCACACTTCTTTCAGTTCCTCAACTGCACCAAGCTGTTTCCTGCCTTCTGGCCTTTGCACGTGCTGTCCCCTTTGCCTGCGACACCCTTTGCTCTCTTTCCCCAGGCCCCCTGGTCACTTGAATTTCCTCCTTATGCTGACCTGGAGTAAATCAAGGGCCCTGCTGGTCCAGGAACCGTGTCATGTTCACCACCATCTCCCTGACCCTTTATAAACACAGGCTTTACTGCCCCACGGACCTGGGTTCAAACTGGGCTCTGCCACTTACCAGCTGAGGAACCTCATGCAACACCTTCACTGACTGGACCTCATCTTTGTCTCTGAAATAAGGATCACAACATCCAGGATCCCCACCCTATGTGACCACCTTTCATAAGGGAATGACACAAAGTCTGTGCTGCCCTCACATGTTGGGGAGCGGTGAGAGCTTGTAGGGAGCAAATGTGGCCATTGCTTAATGGCCACGGTGTTGGCTAAAGTGGACCCTAGTAAATTGTGGGTATTTTTTCTTTTTGAGAAACACGTTGCTATGGTCTGAATGTTTGTATCCCCCCCCAAATTCATATGCTGAAACCTACTCAGAAAGGTGATGGTATTAGAAGGTGGGGTCCTCTGGGAGTTGTCTAGGTCAGACCCCTCATGAATGGGATTAATGCTTTTATAAAGGAGACCCCTGAGAGTTAGCTAGCCCCTTTCACCAGATGAGGACACAGGTAGAAGGTCTATGAGGAAGCAGGCCCTATCCAGACACCACCACGCCTTAATCTTGGACTTCCCAGCCTCCAGAACTGTAAGAAATAAATTTCTCTTGTTTATAAGTTACCAGTTTAAGGCATTTTGTTATAGCAGCCAGAACAGACTAAGGTACGTGTTCTTGAGGACAGTAAGAGCTTTGACACAGGTCCAGCACAAGGGTCCCCAACAGTATTACATTACTGGTGATGAGTGACAACATTTATGGAGAACCTTTTATGTGCCAAGGGCTATACAATGCTCTTTCCACGAATGAGGTGTTCAAAAAAAAAAGTTGGGGCTGAGCCCGTGGCGCACTCGGGAGAGTGCAGCACTGGGAGTGCAGCAGCGCTCCCGCCGCGGGTTCGGATCCTATATAGGGATGACGGGTCTGCTCACGGGTGTGCTCACCGGTGCGGCCGGTCTCAAAAAGGACAAAAAAAAAAAAATTAATACAACTCCCATTTAATCTTAAATTTTAAGAGCCACATGTGCCTAGTGGCTACCATACCAAAAACACAGTTTTAGAATTCACAGATTTTGGGGGCCAGCCTGTGGCTCACTCGGGAGAGTGTGGTGCTGATAACACCAAGGCCACGGGTTTGGATCCCATATAGGGATGGCCGGTTTGCTCACTGGGTGAGCGTGGTGCTGACAACACCAAGTCAAGGGTTAAGATCCCCTTACCGGTCATCTTAAAAAAAAAAAAAAAAAAAAGAATTCACAGATTTTTTACCCTTTACGAAGAACAAGAATGTTTGTAAGGTATTTTCAAACTTTTTTTTTTTTTTTTTTACAAATTCTTTATTTACATTTTTCTGTCTATTTGCTTTTGTTTTATCCTTCTCTCTCTCTTTTTGTGTATCTACATATTATATTACATGCATAATTATGTACATGTGTATATGAATACATTTATACAGATACATATGGAAATATATATATATATATACATATAAGTTGTTCCTAACTATTTGAGAGTAAGTTGCGGAGGTCATGCCCCTTTTAAGCTTTTTTATCTCAACCCTCAATACAAAATAGATTTCACAGACCAACCCAGTGCACACAAACCTATATGTACATAATTGAAACAAGTTTCATAAAACCAATATTTAACGTGTGATAACTTTTGATACTGCTGTGAACAATTAAATATATTTTAGAACTCACTGTAACCCACAGTTTGAGAAGCACTAGACTGCAATAACCCTCCAAGGCAGGTACTATTTTCATGCCCATTTTGAGGATGGGGAAACCGAGGCAATTTTAGGTAGCTGGGCCAGGATCACATAGCTAGTAGGTAGAGAAGGCTAAATTTTTACCTATGCAAATCTGATCCAGAGCTTGCAGAATTCAATGCTAGGCTATAATCTGAGTTCACACAGCCAAGGAGTGTTTACTGAGCACCAGTTACGCACTGGACACGGTTCTAAGCATTTTCCATATATTATCTCATTTAATCATCACAAGAACCCCAGGGTAAGTACTACTAATTTCATCCCCACTTTATAGATATCTAGGTACACAGTACCAAGGCATTTGGCCAAACAGGTAGTAAGTGGCAGAGCTGGCCTCTTAAATGTGGGCACGCAGGAGCCAGAGTCTATGCCTATCAGGACTCTTGGCCCTACAAAATCATTGAGGTAAATAAAACCCCAGTTCATTCAAGCCCTTCCTTTTTCCGATGGGGGCATTGAGTTGAGAGCTCTGAAGAGAATTCAGAGCCACAGTGAGAAGGCAGAGCCTCCCCTATGCCCCAGCTCTCAATTCCCCTGGGTGCAGCCCCAGCTGTCACCAGCAGGGTGGGAGAGTGGAACTCGACAGAATTTGAGATTGAAGGGAAGGTAGTAACACCGCAATAGATTATTACTATGACTCAGCACCTCTCAACTTCTCCCTGCTTCCTTCCCCACTCTTCCTAAAATGCTTATCAGAGGCCGGCCCGTGGCTCACTCGGTAGAGTGCGGTGCTGATAACACCAAGGCCACGGGTTCGGATCCTATATAGGGATGGCCGGTTTGCTCACTGGCTGAGCGTGGTGCTGACAACACCAAGCCAAGGGTTGAGATCCCCTTACCGGTCATCTTTAAAAAAAAAAAAAAAAATGATAAAATGCTTATCAGCAAATTGGTTTTTACCAGGGAAGCCAAGGGCTCTCCCCGTCCCAAGTCGACACCCTCACTAGTTCTCACTGGGGAGGGGGAGAGCCATAGGCCTAATGAAATTTCACGCAGAGTCCCTCCAAGGGAGGGCTGAGCTGGAAGGCAGCAGGGAGTGGGATCCTGGCAGTCTCCACCCTTTTGGGGCACGTAGATAGTCAATATCTTTAGAGTCGCCAAAGCCAACAGGGGTGGGGTCCTATATCTGGAAGTCCCAGGCACGGCTGAGAGTTGGCAGAGTCTCCGTGGGGGCAGGGAATGATGCTGGAGGATGGTTATCTCCTTTCCTGCCCCCTCTCCTGGGGCAACTCCAAATTTTCAGCCCTCATTGACTTTCTCAGGACTGGGGGTCCTCAAGCCTTCACTTATGTCTCTGTGACCTCTTTCTATTAGGTGCTCACAGCAACCTGACCCTCAACCTATTCAATTTCCAGCTCCCCTGACCAAGCCAAGGGCCCATGGACTTTTGGTGGTTAAGTGCATGAGCTGGGTTCAAATCCCCGCACTGCCATTTACCGACTGTGTGATATTGGGGTAGTCACTCTTTGGGCCCCAGTTTTCTCATCTGTCAAGTGAGGTAATACTAGTTCTCATCCGATATGAGGATATAACACATGTGAAGAGAGGGCAGCCCTGGGCGGCAAGGTGGTGCCTGGGTTAGTAAACCCTCTCTGGGTGTGCTAACAACCACCACCAGCACCACCAGCACCACCACCACATTTCATAAGAGCCCTGGATTTGCACATAACTGTGTCACTGGAGTCCTCCAGGCTCCCATGGTAATTCCTATGCCTTGGACTAACGTAAAACTGGATCTCATAGCCTCCCCCATTTCTACGCCCATGACCACTTGCTGTGTCCCCCTGAGTCCTCACACACACTTGGTTGGAGCACAAATGGCCCCAACCAGCCCGGCCCAACCCCATGATGACCACTCCTAATGCTATGCCCGTGTACCCCGTGACATCCCCTGCCCGCCCCGATTCATGCCTGCTTGCACCGCCTGCGCCAGGGTGGTGAGCCCGGTCCTGCCGGTGGCACCGAAGAGCGCGATCTTCTTGACCGCCATGCTGCGGGATCGTGGGAATGCAAGGCCTCTAAGTCTCAGGACGCGCGGGAACCCAATGGCTACTCGGCGGTGCTCTCCGCCTTTCTCTAGCCGGAGCGACGGGGCGGAGCCGGCTCGGAGGGCCCAGCCTCAGATCCAGCTAGCTTTGTCCCCACGCCCACTGCTCAGGCCAGGGGGCGAGGCTAAACAGGCCACACCTCCAACTTGGAAGACTGAGGCTGGGCGGGGCAGGACTCAGCTCGCATTGGCTAACCCTCCGCACCGCCCTCTCCGCCCGCCACTTAGACTGGAAGGCGGGGCCAGGTAAGGCCACGCCTCCATCGAGGAAGAGCGCGAGTGTGTGAGGCCGGGAGAGTTTGTCACTCAGAGCCCCGCCTCCGCGCTTTAGCCACCCGGAGCGGGAGAGGCGAGCGCGGGCCTCGCCCACCGGTCTCCTAGCTCACGCCTCTTTCCCCAGCGCCTCCAAATCCATCATCTGGGACTCATGCTATGCCCCATGGCCTCCTCGAACAAGCAAGGGGAGAAAGTGAGGGAGGACAGAGTAGGTGTGTGGGTGTGACACTGTGTAACTGCGTGTCTATGTACATGTGTGTAACCACAAGAGAGAACGTGATTGTGGGTGACACCTTGTGCGGCCCTGTGTAACCCTGTTACAGTGTGACTGTGTATGACCCCATATGTGGCAGGCATTGATGCTGTCGTTTTGTGACCTTGTGGTGACACTGTATGTCAGCCTGTGTGATATGGTGTGAATGTAGGACATGCTTGAGGTATGCTATATGGGAGTGTGTGACTACTAGATTGTGACTGTGCGACACCATATGTGACATGTATGTGTGACATTGCGACCCCATTTGTGTGTGGCTGTAGGTGTTACTGTTCTTGTGATGCTATTCGTGACCCCTTGTAACTGTATGATGTATGAGTGTGTGGCAATGCAGGATGTGAGTGGGTGACTGGCGTGACAAGTTCGAGTGTGTAAAAGTGTGTGACACTGATTGTGAAGCTGTCCGTTGTGTGTGAGTATATGACACTCTGTGACCCCCTGGGAGTGTGTAACCATGTGTGTCATATGTGTGTTTGTTTGTGACAGCGCGTGAGGGCTGGTGGCCCTATTTCAGTATGTCATAGTACGTGACACTATTGGGCCCTGTTCCGGTGTGGGACACCGTGTGGGTGTGTGACAGTGAGACCCCCAGATGAGGGATTTTTAAGGTCTGACCCTGTGTGACCCCATATGAGGGGGTGACACCGAGTGAGTGTGTGGATGTGAAGAGTGTGTTTGTGACGCTGTCGTGATCCCGTGCGTGTGTGGCAGCGTGGGAGTGTGTGACTGTGTGACGCTACCTCTGCCCCTCGCGAGTGCAGCTGTGCATCACACGCCGCGGCCGGGTGCGTGGAGGCGCGTGGGCCAG
>NW_007726204.1:998651-999159 GCF_000696425.1 Galeopterus variegatus
AGCCCCTCCCCCCAGCATCTTCCCACCTGCCCGAGCATCCCTCCTCCGCGCGCCGTGGCCATAGCCCGAACCCCCGGGATCTCCCCGGCTGGGAAGAGGCAGGGGAAGGGGAGGGGTCATAGGCAGAAGGATCCCCCAACCCCCAACCCAATGCAGCCTCCGCGCCATGCGTGGGTCTTACCCCCAGGCCTTGTCCTTCCCAGGCTCCCTCCTTGGACATGATGACTGGACCACAGGGAGAGAGAGGCGCGGCTGTGGAAGCGTTAAAGCATCAAATGCCACCCGCGGACCAGCGCTGACTAGCCTCTGCTGGCGCCCAACAGGACAGCCCTTCTCACCTCCCCCACAGCCTTCTCCTCACTTCACATAATATCCAGAGCTGTTCCCTGGCCTGACAGCTCGGAAGTGCTAAGCGCCTCCCCAAATGTCCTCCATTGAAGAAATAGTTGTGATATCCTTTAACAGGGAGGGAAACTGAGGCAGAGAGAGGCCAATTTAAAGATAACAG
>NW_007726204.1:1000094-1002443 GCF_000696425.1 Galeopterus variegatus
TGTGATATCCTTTAACAGGGAGGGAAACTGAGGCAGAGAGAGGCCAATTTAAAGATAACAGGTTGAAGATACAGCAAAATAAGGCAGAACTTGAACTCATTTCTGTCTGACTCCAGAACAGGTACTTTGATTTGCTAAGATATGTGACTAGATCTAAAGAATAATAGCAAGGAACACGTACTGAGGACATGTTGTGTGCCAGGTACCATGTTCCCTGCATTAACTCATTTCATTTTTAAACACTCCTAGGAAATGGGAACTATCATTACCATTTTACCGAAGAACAAACTGTGGCCTAGTGAGGGGAAGTGGCCAAGGTCACACAGATAATAGGCAGCCATGTACCCATGTACAACTTTTCATGGAAGAAGGGAAGAATAACAATGGATTTTGGTGTGGCCACCAAAAGGGATAATGTCCATTACACTGACCAAGACACAGGCACTACTTTCCTAGAATCTAGTGAATTGGCACTGTCTGGGTCTTTTGAGATGGGGACACTGCTTTCTGAATTCTCTCCTTTCTTACTCTTAGAATCAGACCTGGGGGCCTGGAGGGTGCAGGAGATGTATCTGATGTCATCCACCCCCTTAAATTTTATTTTATTTTTTATTTTAATTTTTTTAAAAAGATGACTGGTAAGGGGATCTTAACCCTTGACTTAGTGTTGTCAGCACCATGTTCTCTCAAGTGAGCTAACCGGCCATCCCTATATGGGATCCGAACCTGTGGCCTTGGTGTTATCAGCACCACACTCTCCCGAGTGAGCCACGGCTGGCCCACCCCGTTAAATTTTATATTTACAATCTAGCAGTGTTCTAGAGCATAGCTCTGGAGTCAGACAATATGTCAGTATAGCTGGTGCTACAATAATGCTGCATAACAAACACCCCCAAATCAGTGTCTTAAAACACTAAGGATTTATTTAGCCGTGGAATCTGATCTCAGGGATTTAGGCTGGACTCAGCTGGGGAGTTCTTTTGGTCTCTGCGGGGCTCACTCACATGTTGGGGTAGAGTGGGGGTGGTGTTGGCTTCTCTAGCTGGCTTTGGTTGGAATGATTGGGGCCTTGGACCTGGTCTAGCCCAGGTGTGTTTTTCTCATGGCCACAGTCAAGCACATGCAGAAACATACAAGGTCTCTTGAGTCCTAGGCTCAGAACTGGCACACCAGCACTTCCACCTAAATCTGTTGGCCAAAGCAAGTCACATGGCCAAACCCAGAGTCAAGGGGTAGGGTATGTCCCCCTCACCACCCAACACACACGCCTCTCACCCAAGCAGTCAGAGGACACTGAAGAGTTACATGGTCAAGGATGTCGCGACAAGGATATGGGGCCATTAATGCAATCATACTATCACATATTCTATGTTTGAATCTTTGTTACTTACTAGCTGTGTAACTTTGTGCAAGTGGATTAACCCTTTGGTGCCTCAGTTTCCTACTCTGTAAAATGGGCCGAATAATAGCCAATCGTTAGGGAATTTAATTTGTGGGAATTAAATAAGAGAATGCATATAAAGTACTGAGCACAATGCAAGTGCTCCATAAATGTTCATTTTTGTTCTTACTGCATTATAGAGTTCTATTGATAACAATGTTATTCTGATAATGATAACAGTGATAATTTGCTGAACCCCTACCTTGTGCCAGACACTAAGCCAGGTGCTTTACCACAGCGCTGCGAAGTGGTCAGGGTGAACATTATTATAATTTTTTTTTTTTCATCCTCTCAACCCAGCTTTTCCCGACTTTGGGAAGAACCCAGAAGAGAAGCAGTTATCATTATTATTATGTCCACTTTTAAGACAGAGAAACTGAGGGTGAGAGAGGGGACAGGACTCAGAGCCAGTCACTGTTAGAAGCAGGACCTCTGAGGTGAGGTCCTTTTTCAAACCCTAACCTGTCTCCCCCCATCCCTAGGCCTCAACTTCCCCGATGGCACAGGTACCAGGGGAAGTGGACAACATGGAGGGGCTGCCCGCCGCTAACAACAACAACCCTGCAGCCCACTGGGAGAGTCCAGATCGGGGCTGGGAGCGGGAGCAGCCGGCCGCCTCCACCGCAGCCGCCTCGCTCTTTGAGTGCTCCCGGATCAAGGCTTTGGCAGGTAGCTAGTGGAGGAGAACTGGGGTGGGACCAGGGGAGGGGAGGGGAGGGAAGGAGGAGAGAACTGCTGGGGTGGCATCTGTGCATCTTAGTGCCTGAGAACCTTGATGGCCTGGAGGGTGGGAAGGCAGTTACAGACCTAGCACTTGAATTTTTATTTTTATTTTTTTATTTTTTATTTTTTTTTAAAGATGACCGGTAAGAGGATCTTAACCCTTGACTTGGTGTTGTCAGCACCAC
>NW_007726204.1:1003260-1019712 GCF_000696425.1 Galeopterus variegatus
AAAAAAATCTGTATGTGCCACAAGGAATGAACCAGATTCAACCCATGGATTGCCAGCTTCCTCTGATCTAGAAACCCAGACTGATATGAACATATACTCATGGAAACTTAGAATCATACTTTCAGACTTTTAGAACTTTAAAAAGGTTGGAACATATCAACTTAGAATTCTAGAATTTATTATTTTCATCCAAAAATATTTATTTAGTGCTTGCTCTGTGCCTGGCCCATGATGGATAACATGAGGGACATAGTGGTGACTGAGCCAGCCCTGGTCCTGCCCTCACAGGGCTCCCAGTCCAGTGGGAGATACAGATTCAGCCAGACAATGATGACCCAGAGGAGTCAGGTCTAGGACTGGGGCTGGGGCCAGGACTCGTGAGGCACAGGCGGAGTCTGTGATGAGGAAGCCCAGGGACTGTAGGAGACCCAAGGAGGTACCTGATCCAGCCTGGAGAATCAAGGAGGGCTCCCTGGAGGAGGAGATGACACCTAAAGGCCTAGAGAGTGGAAGAATGTTCTAGGCAGAGGGAACAGCATATTCAAGTCCTCCAGCAGTTGGAGTAGATTGAATGAGAAGGCTATAGGTGAGGAGTAAATGATGATGGGAGCTGAGCCAGTGGGAGCCAGATATTAAAGGGCCTCGTGGGGCACTGAGGAGCTACAGAAAAATGTTAAGCAGAGGTGGGATATGGTAAAATGAGAATCAAGGACACTTCAAATCTTAGAACCACATTTCAGGGAGCATTTAGCACAGAGAATGTAGAGGTCCCCTTTATTCAGAGATTCTTCAAAACGGAGCCCATCAGAAATGGAGACCTTTGGAAATGTTCTTTAAGATCACAGACCTAAGAAATTTTAATAATAGGCCCCTAGGATCTTAGGCCCTTAGAAACATAAATTCTAATACACATAGACTCTTAAGATTTTATAATTTAAACTTTTAGAGTTTCAGGTCAGAAATGTGGATTCTGAAGACTTTGAGGTGGAGTGACCAAACCTTCCTGGTCTTACCACTGAAACTGTCTCAGGCCAACTGGGATGGTTGGTCGCTCTCCTTTGATATCTTAGAACAATATCAGCAAAGACCAGAGAACTTTATATAGGTATAGAGTTGCAGAACCTTAGACCTTCAGAACTGTAGAACTTTGAGCCTTAGGACTTTATATTCATAGGGCTTTGGAGCCTCAGAAGCATTAAATCATTAGCATTAAAACTCTATGAGGAGGGCTGGCCAGTTAGGTCAGTTGGTTAGAGCACAGAGCCAATGCTGATAACACAGTCCAGGGTTCGATTCCTGTACTGGCCAGCTGTACCCCCACCCCTCAGAAAAAGATCTATGAGCAAAGACCCTGAGAATCCTCAGAGATGTGTAACTTCATAATCGTAAGTCTTTAAAACATGAAACCACTAGCATCTTTGACCCTTGGGACCTTAACATCTTAGAAATCTGGAGCACTGCAATCATAAAATATAGATTATTATAGTCATGAAATCTTAAAACCCTAAAGTTAGAATCAGTTCCCTCAGAATCTCAGAACTTTAGTAACTCAGCAATTTACAACCATGGGATCTTTGATACTAAGATTCTAGGAACTTTATAAGATGTCAAGCAGGGTGTCAAAAATAAAGGCTCTCTGGGGAGAAGGGGACATAAAGCAGTGGACTAGGGGCTGTGGTCAATTGGAGAACAATGTCCTGGTCACCAGCTCTGGCCATGAGGAAATATGGGCCCAAAGTTACTTGCTCTGATATTCGCCTGGGATTTCCACTATGGAGCATTTCTTTTGCATCCCTTTGCCCACTTCTCTCATGGTTTTTCTCTATTCAGACTAAAGAAAAACCTTTGACAAAATTCCTCCATAATATGCTTTTGTATGAAGATGTTTTAAAAAATCGTTTGGATCCTCTTCTGAGACAGTTCCGTTATTCACCCTCCACAGTTTGTGGATTGCTGTCGTCATTTGTCTGTGTGAGGCCCCTCTCCTCTTTATTTGTTTATTCTTTTTTATTCCCATATTTCACACTGTTCCTTCTCCCCTATAAGCAACCATTCAGGTAGTTTTAATGTGAACCCTTTTCTTTGCATATGGATAATTTTGCAAAATGTGCATTGCTAATTAGTACGCACGTGTGTGTGTGTGTGTGTGTGTGTGTATACCTTTATAATAAACTAGTACATGCATACAAAATGGCAGGTAAATCATGAGTGTCCAGTATTTCCACAAATCAGCACTCTTTTGTAATCAGCACCCATATGAAGAAACAGAACATGACAGCCCCAGAGAAGCCCCCTCAGGCTGCCTCCTTGTCACTACAGTCCAAGGGTAAGCACTCTCCTAATTTCTAACAGCACAGATTCATTTTGCTAAGTGTTTGAAATTTATATAAATGGAATAATGCATTCTGTACTCTTTTATGTCTGGCTTCGTTTACTAAACATTATGCATGTAAGATTCATCTGTATCTTCCTGTACTTGTAGGTTGTTTCTCCTCATTGCTGTACAGTATTCCATGATGTGAATATACCCCAATTTGCTTATCCATTCACCTGTTCATGAGCATTTGGGTTGCTTCTTGTTTGGGGCTATTACAAATGGTGGTGCTCTCAACTTTCTAGTGTATTTTTTTCGAGCATAAGCACTCATTTCCTGGTGACTTATACCCAGCCAGGAGTGAAGTTGGGTCATTGAATAAGTGTGTATCTAACTTTACTAGAAAATGCCAGTTTGGATTCAGAGTCCAGAGTGCTAACCATTATACCATGGAATCCCCCAAAACTGCCGGTTTGTATCATTTTACATTTCCATCAGCAGTGTATGAGCGATTCAGTTGCTGTGTATCCAACTCTTGATATGGTCAGTTTGGGGTTTTTTTGGGTTTTTTTTATCTGGTGGCTGGCCGGGAAGGGGATCCGAACCCTTGATCTTGGTGTTATCAAGGTCAGTCTTTTTAGTATTAGTCATTCCGATGGATGTACATTCTGTTGTGGTTTTACTTTGCATTTTCCTGACTACTACTAACAACCAGTGAGATAGAATACATTTTCATATGTTTGTTGGCCATTCGGATATCCTCTTGTGAAAAGCCCATTCAAGTCTTTTGCCCATTTTCTTATTAATTTGTCTGCTTTTTACTGGTGGTTTTGCTAAAGTACAAGCCCTTTGTCAGATATATGTGTTGTGAATATTTTCTCCCACTCCATGGCTTCGCTTTTCTTTTCTTTTCTTTTTTTTTTAAAGATGGCTGGTAAGGAGATCTTAACCCTTGACTTGGTGTTATCAGCACCACGTTCTCCCAAGTGAGCCACGGGCTGGCGCTTGTGGCTTCTCTTTTCATTCTTTTAATGGGGCTTTTTGATGAAGAGAATTTCTTAATTCTGTTTCTTAATGTAGTCTAATTTAATAATTATTTAATAATTATTTCCTGTATGGCTAACATTATTTGTGTCTTATTTGAGATATCTTTGACAACTCCAAATCATGGAGATGTTCTTTGATGTTTTCTTCTAAAAGTTATGTTGTATTCCTTTCATGTTTAGATTTGTAAGCCAAATGAAATTTATTATCTGTTATTGTATACAGTCTGGGTTGAATTTTATTTTTTCTGCATATGAATATGTGGTTGAGTCAGATCCATTTATTGAAAAGACCATCCTTTCTTTGAGAACTGCAATGTCATTTTGTCATAAATCTTGGAACCATATATCTGTGGGTTTATGCATGCAGGTATTGTAAATTGATGCAAGTTCATCAGGTTCTAGATTGCCTTCTTTTCTCATTCAGCACTGTGCCTTAAGACTCAGGGCTGGCTGGTTAGCTCAGTTAGAGCATAGTGTTAGAACACCAAGGTCAAGAATTCAGATCCCCATACTGGCCAGCTGCCAAAAAAAAAAAAAAGACTCATCTATGTGACTCTGAACGCATCTAACCTGTTGCTTCTAACTGCTGTGTGGGGCCTGTGGTGTACACTCACAATATTTGACCCATTCCCAGTACAGGACAACCAGGCTGCCTCTATCCCTAAACCTCCTACCCCAACAAATAGCACTGTGTCAAACCTCCTTGATCGTAGCTCCTTGTGAACCAGTATGAAAAAAGTCTTTGGGATGTATATGCAGGGACTGAATTGCTGGGTCATGGGGGTATGCCCTAATTTAATTTGCCTTAGCAGTTTCAGATAGCTTTCAGAGTGGCTGTCCCAGTCTATACTCCCACAGGGAGGCACAGAAGTTTTAATATCCCCACATTTCTATCAATATTTGATATTCTTTGGCCTCCTAGCTTTTTCCAGACTAATACCCAAGCATATCATTTACATATTAAGTCTCTCTCTATCCTTTTCCCCTTATCCAATAATGGATAAAGGAGTAATTATCCTTCTGCTCTAAGAAAGCCTCAATGTATTAAGTATATGAATACATTAAAGTCTTATTCTGAGAAAATGTATTCCGCTTGTGATTGTTGATTACCACAGTGGAGAGGAATATGTAAGTGGTAAAAGTAGTCAATATGAGCACAATGGCAGAGGCAGGACAACTGTCATTTGGCCTGGAGTCTTGACAACCCAAAGGTATCTGTGTCAGCTAAGGTCTTGGCGGGAAGCAGATGGCCCTCCCCTCAAAGTGGTAAAACCGGGGAGAGTTTAATGAAGGAACTATTTACAGAGGGGTGGGCAGGGCTGAGGGAACCTACAAGGGCAATGGAGACCCCCAAGGACAGGGAAGAGAGTGGTGAGTAGGGAAAGAGGCCTCCCCAGCAGGAGCTGGCTATTAGGGAGAGGAACCAGGCACTGCCAGAGGCTGGTCAGGCAGAGAGAGAGCGGGAAGGAATAAATTCCTTGACCCTTTGTCTCTCCTCTGATCTCCTTCTGGCCACATCCAGCTGAAAGTCTGGGGGCTGCTCAGGGCTGGGGAGCCCATTCATACAGTCTGCACTGCCAGCCTCCCTGGGCCCAGAGCAGGTGCAGAGGACTGAGGGTGGCACTGGAGGGCAAGCAGAAGACACCCGCACTGTAGCCAAGCACACTCACCAACACAGTAAGCATTCAGGGTCATCTCAGATCAGAGCGGAATTCTGAGACATATTTGGTTGCACTCCCACTGTGTTTTATAAAAATGTAAGTCAATTGCCAACATTTAAAAATAGGGAGATTTTGTTTTTTTAAAAATCCAGATTTTTTGGCTCCTCATGTAATGTCACATGATATGGCAATACTGGGCCTCCATCATTGTGAGGCTGCAATCCCAGGAGCTGTGTGGCCACTGCCCCCTTTCAGGAGGTCGTCATTCTCTCAATGTACGTGGCCTGTGTGGCCTGTATGGGTACTTCAGTTCCTGACCCCTGCTCCATGCTAACAAGTTTGTAATAAATACCAAAATCTCACAGCATCGTCCTTTATGAAGTTGCCGTCTGAATGGTCCAGGATATGTTTCTATTGGTTTTCTTTGGGTATCATAAAAATGAAATTGCAAAATGAAAATATTGTCCTGGATCTCTCTTCCTCAAGTATAAGTTCTCAGACACCCAGGGTCCCCTGGAACCCACTGAAGAAACCCTGATCTTGTCCAAACCCCTCTTTTTACAAATAGAAAAATGGAGGCCCAGAGAGGGGAGATGACCTCAAGAAGTCACACAGCTGGTCATCAATAGAGGCAGGACTGAATGTCATTGTCTTTATTCTGGCACCACTCTGGGGATGCACTAACGTTCCATGTTGGCTTTAGTATTAGCCCAAATCTGCTATTTGGCATGGGCATTGGCCATTGGAAAGCAGAGTAAAAAACACCCAGTTTTTCTGCAGTCACTTCCTCATGTGTGATTGATGGTCAGGCGCTTACACAGGCTCCCACCCTATCTAAACAGCACAAAACCCACATTTGAACAAACAAAATATTTCTTTTAAATTTACTGTTACTATCTCCATATTTGCTTTCAAATCAAAGGTAAATATTCAAGATACAACTTGAAGTAAAAAAAAAAATACAGATCAATCTATATTTTTTATTTCCAAAGTAAAATGCAATACTTAATAATGTTATAAAAGGTAAATTTTATGAAAACGCTTTTTTTTTGGCAGCTGGCTGGTGTGGGGATTTGAATCCATAATCTTGGTGTTATAAGGCTGTGCAATTTTATGAAAAAATTATTAAGTGATTTCAAATGTTTGAAAAGAGAAATACAAGGGTATGTCAAAACGTTCATGAAAGGCTGGCTGGTTAGCTCAGTTGGTTAAAGCGTGTTTTGTTTGTTTGTTTGTTTAAGTTTGTTTATTAATATTATTATTATTTGTTTACATTCTATGATGTTGTGGAGCAGTTGAGAAGGAGAGAGAGAGGGGAAAGAGGAAAGAAATAGGGTGGGAGAAAGAGGAAGGAGGAGGGGCATGGTTGAGGCCTGTGGCACCTGCCTCATTCCTCCAGGGGAGAGAAGGGGGCTTACAGTGGTGGCTTGGTCATTGCTGGGCTGGGTGCAGATGTCGGGGGGCTGTGGCTGAAGCCCTCAGTCCCCCAGTGCCCTGGCTCGGGAGAGCCCTGGGTGCTTCCTGTGGCAGCTCCTGGTCATCACTGGGCTGGTTGTGCATGGGGGGGGAGGCATGACCAAGGCCCCCAGCCCTCCCCGCTCCCTGGCTTAGTAGCCCAGGGGACTTCCAGTCCTTCTAGATTTTATAGGTGTTCTTTGCTGATGTGAGACCTTTATCAGTTCATATCAAACTTTGTCTCTGGTTGTGGGTACTTTGTTTTATCTTTCAGTTCTGTGTTGGATTATTTGCTGTTCCCACCACTTAAACTCTGCACTGGAACTAATTTGTTGTCCTTTGTTTACTTCTAAAATGGGAGAACTTCCTGGGGGGACCAGCACTTGAGCTCTGTGGTTGAGCTAAATCGCTGCTTTGCTGCTGATTCCCTGGGGAAGGCTTTTCGTGCAGCTCTGGTTTTAATGGTTGGCTTTGTAGATATTTCCAGGTCTTGTGAGATCTGGTACACCTGGGTTGTGTAGAAACTCCAGTCTGGACCTGAGTCTTTTCATCAAACTACACCCCCCGCAGTTCTATATTCCTGAACAGTCTCCACTGAGTGGTCCTACACTGACTGGGGGACAGATCAGCTGTCCATGCTGTGCCCCAGTGTTCTGCTGGTGGGTCTGTCTCCCCCTGAACCATGTTCCAAACAATTCCCATGGGGTGGACTGTGTGCTGGTCCTAGCCTCTGAGTGGCTCCTGTTATTCAGTTGTTGTGGCTCCTCGCTCCTATGTGGGTCCACGGGAACCCTATTAATAGACTTGCAGGCCTGGGGGCCATCAAGGCCCTCTCCTCCCCTGCCACCTCCAAGTAACTTCATATGAAGGGCACAGCTGTGGCTTT
The DNA here is from genome assembly GCF_000696425.1 of Galeopterus variegatus. NCBI lineage: Eukaryota > Metazoa > Chordata > Mammalia > Dermoptera > Cynocephalidae > Galeopterus > Galeopterus variegatus. The sequence continues at coordinate 1,010,623 of NW_007726204.1, forward strand.
TGCCAGCTCCTGCTCCGTGCACTCACCAGCTCCAGCCTTGAAGTGGCCAGGGCTCAAAATGGTACTTTCTTTCTCCCATTGCGGCTTCTCCCACCTTCATGCACTCTGTAGGTCTCTCCTCTTTTCCTGATCTCTAGTGGCCCCAGCTTGGCCGTCATTGCTTTTTTTTTTAAAGATGACCAGTAAGGGGATCTTATCCCTTGACTTGGTGTTGTCAGCACCACGCTCTCCCATGTGAGCCAACCGGCCATCCCTATATAGAGATCTGAACCCGTGGCCTTGGTGTTATCAGCACCACACTCTCCCAAGTGAGCCATGGGCCGGCCCCAGTAATATGAATCTTTCTATGAACTTTTTCTTTTTCTTTTTTTTTTTTGGGGGGGGGCCCAAATGGGCCCGGCCCCATATTACCTTTCAATTCTATTTTTTTTTTTTTTTAAAAGATGACCGGTAAGGGGATCTTAACCCTTGACTTGGTGTTGTCAGCACCACGCTCAGCCAGTGAGTGAACCAGCCACCCCCATATGGGATCCGAACCTGGGGCCTTGGTGTTATCAGCACCACACTTTCCCGAGTGAGCCACGGGCCAGCCCTCAATTCTATTTTTTCATGAACTTTTGGATGTACCCACGTAGATTGCAAATGCACATCTTTATTTTTTTTTTTCCTTTTTACTGACCGGTAACGGGATCGCAACCCGCGGTGGCGCGCCCATACCGGGGACGGCAACGGGATCGCAACCCTCGGTGTTGCGCCCGCACCGTGCTCAGCCAGTGAGCGGGAACCGGTCTCCACATGGGATCCGAACCCTCAGCGAGAGCGCCGCAGCACTCCCAAGCGGTGCACTCTCCAGCGCGCCACCGGGCCGGCCCTGCACATCTTTATTTTTGCACTAATAGGGAACTTAAAAATGTGACTACTATTATCTAGTAATGAAATTCTAATAGTAATTGTACAGGCTAAGCTGCTGTGACAAATAGATTCAACAATACAGTGGCTTAAAGGAGATAGAGCATATTTCTTTCTCCTGGATAGTCCTGTGATGAGCAGCACAGCTAACAGGGAGATTCTTCTCCAAAGAGTCAACGCAGGTTCCAGATTCCTTCCTTCCTGTGCTCTGTAGATCTTGGTGTTCCAGCTTATAGGAGTCAGGGGAAGAAAGAGGAAGGCAAGGCAGCAATTCCTTTTTTAAAAAAAATTTTAATTATAAAATAATTATAGATTTACAGAAAGTTGCAAAGATAAGGGCCAGCCTGTGGCTCACTTGGGAGAGTGTGGTGTTGATAACGCCAAGGCCACGGGTTCAGATCCTATGTGGGGATGGCCGGTTAGCTCACTTCGGAGAGCATGGTGCTGACAACACCAAGACAAGGGTTAAGATCCCCTTACCGGTCATCTTTAAAAAAAAAAAAAAAAGAAAAAGAAAGTTGCAAAGATAGTGCAGATGATAAAAAGACAAATAACCCAATTAAAAAATGGTCAAAGAATTTGAATAGATATTTTTCCAAAGAAGATATACAAATGGCCGATAAGAACATGAAAAGATGGTCAACATCACTAAGTATTAGGGAAATGCAAATCAAAACCACAATGAAACACCACTTCACACTCACTATGATGGCCATAATAAAAAAGAGGGGAAATAAGTGTTAGCAAGGATATGGAATCAGAACCTTCCTACACCACTTCTCAGAATGTAAAATGGTGCAGCTACTTTGGAAAACTGGCAGATCCTTAAAAAGTTGAACATAGAGTGACCGTATGACCCAGGAATTCTACTCCTAGGTATATATCCAAGATAACTGGAAACATATGTCCACACAAAAACTTGTACCCGGTTGTTTACAGCACCATTATTCATAATAGCTAAAAAGAGGAAACAACGCAAATGTCCATCAGCTGATGAATGGAAACTAAAATGTAGTATATCTACACAAGGCAATATTATTTGTAGTTGATTTTATATTAATTTAATATTTTATATTAATTATAATATATAATATTAATTTAATATTATTTACCCATAAAGAGGAATAAAATACTAATGCCTGCTGCAAGATGGATGACTCTTGAAAACATTATGCTAAGTGAAAAAAGCCAGACACATAAACGGCCATATATTATATGATTCCATTTGTATAAAATGCCCAAAATAGGCAAATCCACAGAGGCAGAAGGTAGATTAGTGGTTTCCAGAGGCTGGAGGAAGAGGGAATGGGGACCGACTGCTAATGGGTGTGAGGTTTCCTTCCAGGGTAATGAAAATGTTCTGATGTTAGATAGTGGTGATGGTTGCACAACTCTGTGAATATACTAGAAACCACTGTATTTACACTTTAAAAGGGTGAATTTTATAGAATGCGAATTATAGCTCACACTAAAGCCATTATAAAGCTATTAATAATAATAATAACAAAGGTAGCAAGAGAGGTCCTGAACAATTTCCTTGTAAGCAAGTGGGGCAGAAGTTGGACACGTTCTTCTGCTCCCTTCCGTTGGTGAGAACTGAGTCACGGGCCTGCTCCTTGCCCCTAGGAAGGTGGGAAATGCAGTGTCTCCCTGTATAGCCTTTTGTCCAACACGGTTGCTCTAAAGAAGAGATGGAGGAGACATGTTTCCTGCCTTCAGGGAGTGCTCAGTCTGGCATATTCCTTCCTCTTCTTCACCTCCCACAGCCAGTCAGTTGCGTCTTACTTTTCATCTCTAAATAACCTCTGCTGGGGTCCTGTCTCTCATGGCTCCCTTCTCCCGTCTCCTCTCTGGCTGCCATGCTTGCCTTCTCTGATCCTCTTCACACAGCAGACAGAGATACTCCTGAACAGGACTCTCATCCTGTCTCTCACCCTCATTAAAACCCTCCATGGCTCCCCAGTGTTCGATCTGTGTTATCTGTGTCCACTAAACTGAGTTCTGTGAGGGAGGGGTCCTGCTTGTATTCACAGACCCTAGAACAGTGCCAGGCACGGAGTGGGCACTCAAATATTTATTGAATGAATAATTGGAACTGAGTGGAAAAAACAAACTGTTTTTCCTCTGCTCTCACACGGCAACAGTCAACACGGATGACTTCTGTGACCTCTGGTCACCAAGAAATGTGTGGGGTTTTCCCCCCACCAGCAACCAATCACTTCTATAGCAGACACCAGCTGGGTGTCCTCTAATTCAATTCAGTTCTGACACTACCTGGAGATAGCTTTAGATCCTACAGATTGAGGACCCAGTCCCACAAGACTGCCCCCTACTTCTGAAGCCAGTTGACTGCAAGCCCCAGGTTAGTTTGCCTGTGCTTCTGACTGACCAGCTATGAATCTGGATTCCCAAGGCCTCTTCCTCATGTTCAATTAATTTCACAGAACTCAGGGAAACACTTACATTCGCCAGTTTATAATAAAGAATATTACAAAGAATACAGACGAGGAAATGCATAGGATGCGGCGTGGAGAAGGGGCATGGAGCTTCCTCGCCCTCTCTGGGGTGTCCACCCTCGGGGAACCTCCATGTGTTCAGCTATTCGGAAGCTCTCTGAACCCTGTGCTCTTGGGTTTTTATGGAGGCTTCATTATATAGGCATGATTGATTAAATCATTGACCAGTGGTGACCAACTTAACCTTCAGTCCATCTCCCCTCCACTTTCAGGTGACCAGCCCCCATCCTGAAGCTACCTAGAGGCTGTCAGCCATCAGTCAAGTCATTAGCATACAAAAAGACACATCACTTTGGAGATTTCAAGGATTTTAGGTGTTGTATGTGGGGAGACAGGGACGACCAGGTATATATTTCACAGTTATCACAAGAGCCAACTGAGGTAGCAAACAGGGAAGGTTTCCTGTGGATGTGATCTCTCAGGAAAACTTTAAAGGACAGGGAGGGTTTCACCAGGTTGGCCGCAGAGGATAGGGGAAGGCGTCCTTGGTAGGAGGAGCCGCCTGTGCAGAGGCTTGACTCTTGCAGGGAGCTGAGCTTGAACAGGGTTTGGCTGGATGGTAGAGGGCTGGAGTGAACCTGGAAGGGGGCATGGAGTGTCTGGGGTGGTGGAAGCTCACCAGGGCCTGTCCTCCAGATGAGCGGGAGGCCGTGCAGAAGAAAACCTTCACCAAGTGGGTGAACTCGCACCTTGCCCGCGTGGCTTGCCACATCGGGGACCTGTATACGGACCTCCGGGACGGCTTCGTGCTCACGCGGCTCCTGGAAGTGCTGTCTGGGGAGCAGCTGGTGAGATGACCTGAAGGGCTGGGGACGGGGGCGGCCCTGGGGTCTCAGGCTGTGGGTTGGGCATCGCTGGAGGGGCTGGACTACAAGCAGGGACCGGGCTAATGGAGGAGTGGAGCGTCCTAGAAAGGCCCTGTGGGTAAGAGGTCTCTTTTTTTCCGGATGGGTGGGGCTGTGGCCCAGGCGTGGACCTTGGGTGTGAGGAGCCCAGGATCGTGACTTGGAATTGAAGTGGGATTCTGTTGAACCAGCTGGGTCAGAGGTGGACTTCGTTGGAGGGAGCGGGGCTCTGTTGGAAGGGGTGGAGCTATTGGGAAGGTGGGGTCTTCATTAGAAGGGACCGGCCTGGGGTATGAGGTGGCAAGGGGCGTGGCTATAAAACAGGGGCATAACTCTGTTGCAGGGGTAGATGGATAAGGGTGCGGGGTTCTAGGCTGGAGAGCAGTGTTCATTGGTAGGGAAAGACCTAGGTCGTGGGGACGCAGATGGTGTTGTAGGGACGTGGCTTGTTGTAAAGGTTGGGGATGTGTTTCTGGGTTTGGGTGGGCCTTCTTCTCAAAGCGTGGGATTCTGATGGGGTAGAGATTCATTAGAGGACTGGAGCCTGGAGCTCAGGGAGTCATGAGGGGCATGGCTATAGAATGGGGACAATCGTAGAGCGGGGCTTGATTGGAATGGGCATGCCTCTAGGCAGGAGCGTGGGGCAGAGATCCAGTGTAAGGGGCGGGACTGTGACGATAGGCCATAGGAGTGGGGCTTCAGGTTGATGGGTGGTTACTAGGTTGGAGGTGGGGCGTCAGTGGAAGGGACAGAGCCAGGGACTTGAATAAGCCGTGAAGGAACGTGACTCTTGAAAGGGTCTGGCTATGGGAAGGGGCCGGGCTTCCTTAGAAGAATTGAGTCCTGAGTTTTGGATGAAACTGAAGGGGTGTGGCTTGATCTTGGACACTCGGGGGCGTGGCCCTGGAAGGGGCGGGGCCGAGGGCACCGTGCTCTTGACCAGGCTCCTGATGTCCTGTCCAACGCCCCTTCCGCCCTAGCCGAGGCCCACGCGCGGCCGCATGCGGATCCACTCTCTGGAGAACGTGGACAAGGCGCTGCAGTTCCTGAAGGAGCAGCGAGTGCACCTGGAGAACGTGGGATCGCATGATATTGTGGATGGGAATCACCGGCTGACGCTGGGGCTGGTCTGGACCATCATCCTGCGCTTCCAGGTGATCCTCATGTGACCGCTGCCGAGCCCATGCTCACAGTGGGGCCTTAGGACGACGTCTCCCACCCATTCACCCATTCATTCATTCATTCCAAAAATATTCCTAATATGTTCCGGGACCCCTGTTCCAGGTAGTGGGGATGAAACTAATGATAAAAATAATTATTATCACTACCGTTACTATAATCATCACACACACACACACACACACACACACAATTTGCTCTGTTCCAAGCACTTTTTTTTGTTTTGTTTTTGTTTTGCACAGCTGGCCAATATGGTAATCCGAACCCTTGACCTTGGTGTTACCAACACCATGCTCTAACCCACTGAGCTAACTGGCCAGCCCCCAAGCACTGTTCAAAGCACTCGACTTTAATACACACAGCGACCCCATAAATTAGATACTATATATATTAACCCCAATTTTCCAATGAGGAAATCGAAACCCAGATAGGTGAAGTAGTATGCCCAAGGTCCCACACAGCTGGTATTGGAGCTGGACTTTGAATCTAGGCAATCCTGCTTCAGTACAGAAACAAATAGACAAATATTCTGTGCCTTTATGGAGCTTACATTGTGATGAGGGAGACAGGCAATAAACAAATATATGAATACATAAACAAGACCAGCTCTAGGGGAAAGGACCAGCTCTAGGCAGAAAAGTAAAAAGAAAAGCTATGAGGAAAAGAATAGATTATGACAAAGCAATAAAAGGGACATGAAATATCAGGTTGGACGTGTTGAGATTTTAGTCATGGTGGTCAGAAAAGGGCTCTCTGAGAAGCTGATGGCTGAATGACACGCAAAGATGACGGAGAAAGCACTCCAGGCAGGGGGCACAGCAGACGCAAAGGCCTGAGGTGGAAATGAGCTTGGCACGCTGGAAGTACAGGAGGAGGAGCAGTGTGGCTAGAGAATAGGAGGCAAGGTGGAGACAAGGAGGAGATGAGATTGGAGGGGTTGGTAGGGCCTAGGTGATCTGTGATTAGCAGTTAGGATTTTATTTTATCTGAGATGGGAAAGATTGGAGAGTTATGTCCGGGGGAGGTGTGTAATCAGATTTAGAAAGGCCCCTGTGGATTGGAAGTAGTCACAAAAATTGGGGGTCAAGAGCCCAGGGAGGAGACTCGAGTTAAACAAAGGTGGGCCTCTGGGGAGTTAAAGTCGGGATGGGTGAAGAAGACACTCAGGAGTTGGAGTGGACAGTAGTACATAGGGGAGGAGTGCAGGTTGGGGGAGGGGTCAATGAGGAGATGCAGAGCTCTGGCCTGGGGACTGGGGGATGACGGGGCTGCCCTGAGACAGGGCAGGGGATGAAGAGCAGGTTTGGGGAAGATGCTGAGGCCATGGTGGTTATGGGTTAAGGATAAAGGGGGGCGGGCATCTAGAAGTCCACTGGATGCAGGGGATGGAGCTCAGGGGACAGGGAGGGGCTGGAGACAGGTAGGACATTGTCAGTACAGAATCAGGGAATGAGACCATGGAGGTGGGGCATCACCGCTGGCTGCTGGAGCCCTGCACAAGGGGCTGGAACCTCCTTGGAAGGGTCTTGATTCTCCCTTGGAACCCATATGCCAAACCCAGTTCTTGAGTCCAGGACCCAAGTTTCAAATGCTCCCCTGAGGCCCTAGAACTCATTCTAGGTTCTGAGCCATTCAGAACTTTATTGAACACCTCCTAAGTGGGATACAGCAGAAAACAAAGTAGATAAATATCCCTATTATCCCAGCACTTTAACATTTTAGTGGGGGAGACAGTAAACATGATGAATACAATATATAAGTGGTGATAATTGCTAAGGAGATAATAAAGCAGGGAAGGGGGATATGAAACTTGAGTGTGCATTGAGACTTAGCATCAAGTGGTCAGTGAAGGCCTCAAGAAGAAGGTGACATGTGAGTAGAGACCTGAAGGAAGGGTGGAGCCATGTGGGGACTTGAGGAAAGGATGTTCCAAGCAGAGGGAACAGCCAGTGAGAAGGCACCGAGGTGGGCGGACGTTGGTGATCCAGTGAAGAGACCAGCAGGTGTCTGGCATGGAGTGAGCTGCTGAAGATGAGGGAGGTTGTAGACTTACTGAAGGCAGAACATGGGGACTTTTGCTTTTACCTTGAGTGGAGAGGAGGCACGTGATCTGAGTGGGGTGTTTGCAGGGTCCCTCCCTCTGCCACGTGGGGAACAGACTGGAGGTGTAAGAACAGGGTGATCAACATGAAGGCCACTGCACTACCCCAGGCAGGAGGTGAGGGTGTCTTGGATCAGGAAAATGGCCCAGACTCCCAGTCTGGAGACTTCCCTGGAAACAGACCTGAATCCACAACCACCTCCCCCACTTTTGGATGTCCTGGCCCAGTCCAGAAGTCATCCTCACACTCCTGAACTGCCAGACCCAGCCTGAAGCTGCCTCCCCCATCTCTTCTGTCACCTGCCTCCCTCCCTGGTACCAGGATTGGTGAGGGGGGTCTCCCGCTTCTAAGCCCTTCAGGCCCCATTAGCTATTTTTTGTATCCTCACAGATTCAAGTCATCAAAATTGAGACTGAGGACAACAGAGAGACACGCTCAGCCAAGGATGCCCTGCTCTTATGGTGTCAGATGAAGACAGCTGGGTAAGCCCTGCCCACTCCTGACAGTAGGCAGCCCCTAACCTTTGGGGTTCCTTCTGGGACAAGACCTCAAGGAGCAGCCCATGTCCTCAGTGTCAGAAAGTTACATTTGAAGCTAATGAACTTGTAAGTAAAATATGTACACTTCTCGACCTCGACAAATAAACCTTCCTAACAAGCTGGAAGGCCAGATTCAAATTTAGAACCCTCAGACTCCTCAGAGGTCACTGCTGAAAAGTGGTGGACCCTCCCCGGCCTGCTGCCTTCTCTCCATCCCCTACCCCATCACATCCCGTACTTCAAGAGATCTCATGGGCTGAGATCAGGTGGAGTCCACCTGTTGTGGACTCCAGCTCTGTGTCCAAGTTCTGGCCACCCTTGTGAGCAGCCACACCTCTGTCTAGGAGCACACACCAGGGCTCTGGCAGCCTAGGCAGGAAAGTTCAGGGTCCTGTGTACCTCCAGTATGGGATGGGGTGCAGGTTCTAGTGGACATGTCCACTTGGGCCCCTGACTCTCTGTGCTGCAGGGAGGGACATGGATTGAAATTCAAGTGCCCTCTGTAGAGCACCCCCACCATGGGAGGAAGGAGGAGCAGGCATGGATGGGATCAAGGTGGGCTTTCTCTGACTCTCATTCTTCTGGAACTGTCTGTTCATCTTGCAGTGGCATCTGTTTATCCATGTGTTGGGCTTTACTTCTGTGTCGGCTCTTGTACTGATCTCTCTCTCCCTCCCTCCCTCCTTTCCTTTTCTCTTCCCTCCTGTCTCTCTTTCTCTCCCCATCTCTGTCTGTGTCTTGCTCTCTCTCTCTCCTTCCCTCACTTCTTCCCTCTGCCTCTCCTCCTCTCTCCTCTCCTGTCTCTCTCTCTTCATCTCCCTGGCTCTCCCTGTCTTTCTCCACCCACCTCTTTCCTTCCCTCCCTACCATTCATTCTATCTCCCTTTCTCCCCCTCTGTATTAGTCCATTTTTTGTTGCTTATAACAAAATACCTGCAACTGGGTGATTTATAAAGAAAATGAAATTTATTTCCTACAGTTTCTGAGGCTAAGTCCAAAG
>NW_007726204.1:1021351-1026788 GCF_000696425.1 Galeopterus variegatus
TGGCCTTGGTGTTATCAGCACCACACTCTCCCAAGTGAGCCACAGGCCGGCCCTCTCTGCTGCAATTCTGACCCTACGTTTCCACTCGGCATTGCTCTAGTGAAGGTTCTCTGCGGTGACTCTGCCCCTGCAACAGATCTCTTCCTGGACCCCCAGATTTATCCATACATCCTGAAATCGGGGTGGAGGCTCCCAAGCCTCCACAGCTCTAGCATTCTGCAAGTCTGCAGACCTGACACCACGTGGATGCCACCAAGTCTTCCGGCTTGTATTTTCCAAAGCCGCACATCCAGCCACACCTGGGCCAATTTACCTACAGCGGGAGCAGCAAAAGCAGCTGGGGTGCTGGTGCTGGGAGCAGCTTCCCAAGGTGGCCCTGGACAGCGATCCCGTGGAGGGTGCCTCAGGCCTGTTGCCCCAGACCATTCTGTCTCCTTAGGCCTCTGGGCCTGTAATGGAAGGGTTGGTCCCAGAGGCTTCTGCAGTGCCTTCGGGGCCTTCTCCCCCTTCTCCTGATAATCCCATTCTTTCATGTAAATCTTCTTAGTACCACTGAATTTTTCTTCTGAAAATGCTCTCTGCTTCTCTACCAAATGACCAGGCTGCAGGTTTTCCAAGTCTTTACTCTGCTTCCCTTTTAAATTCTGGCTTTATGTTATGCCTTTGCTGCCATAAATCAGTTCAGGCTGTTGCAAGTAGCCATGCAGCTTCCTTAATGCTTTGCCACTTAGAAATTTCTTCCACCAAGTACTCTGGTTCACAACTCTCAAGTTCCAACTTCCACAAAGTTCTAGGGTATGGACCGAATGCAGCCAAATTCCTTGCCGGTTCACAACAAGGGTGATCTTTGCCCCATTTTCCAATAAACTCCTTATTTCTATCTGAGGCCTCCTTAGAAGGGTCTTTACAGTTCATATTTCTATCAGCATTCTGGTCGTCACCACAATAACCAGTCTCTAAGACATTCCAAACTTTCCCTCGTCTTTTTGTCTTCTTCTGAGTCCTCCAAACTCCTCCAACATTTGCCGAACACCCAGTTCCAAAACCGCTTCCACATTTTCAAGTACTTGTTCTAAGCAACACCCCACTTCTCTGGTACCAATTTTCTGTATTAGTCCGTTTTTGTTGCTATAACAGAGTACCTGAGACTGGGTGATTTATAAAGAAAAACGACCTTTATTGCTTACAGTTTCTGAGGCTGGGAAGTCCAAAGTCCACGTGGTGGTACATTGCAAGATGGTGGAAGCAGAGAGAACAGAGAGAGACAGACTCTCCTCTTCTTTTAAAGCCCTCGGAACCACGCCTCTGACCACCATTTTTAATCCATTCACTACTGCACGGTCCTACAACCCAATCACCTCTTCAAGGCTCCACCTTTCAATCACCATAATAGGATTTCCCACACTCTTAACAGTCACAGTGGGGGCTGAGTTTCTAATACATAAAACGTGTGGGATACAATTCAAGCTTCAATGAGTTTTGGGGGAACATAATTCAATCCACTACACCCTCCCTGTTCCTTCCTGACTCTCCATCTCTGCCTCTGTCTCTCCTGTCAACGCTGTCAGTTACCCTGAGGTAAACATCCAGAATTTCACCACCAGCTGGCGGGACGGCTTGGCCTTCAATGCCCTCATTCACCGACACAGGTACCACCTGGCCTGGGGCTGCCCAGCCCTCCCCTGCCCCCTCCCCCACATCCCTACAGATAGATACACACCTGTACACAGGTATATAGATAGATAGATGACACACACAGACACAAGGACCCATGCCTTCACCCCTGCACACACACACAAAGTTGTTTCCCTTTATAAACATGCCCTTCACATTTACACACAAGTACACACACCTACCCAGACCCCTGTCCAGACCACGTACTCTGCACACACAGACACGGGTGCCCTGTGGGGGGGTGCAGCACATGCAGATACCCAGGTACACACACAGCCTGCACCTGCTGCTCAGTGAGTGCCCACCTGGGGCACTCACTCCCCTGAGGCCTGTCCACTCTGGTGTGTACACAACACCTCCTGCTCTCAGAGAGTCCTTCCTCGAAGTGACCACTAGGATCCCCCCTCCTGGCTGCCTGCACTCTCCCCTATTCATAACTCAGGGCCTGGTGCCAAACTGGCTGAGGGGCAGGAACCCACACAAATTATACTCACATGATTGTACCCCTGACAGCCTGGGGAAACTGAGGCCCAGAGGCTGTGAGGGCCTTGCTCTGGTGTGGCAGAAGCCAGAACCCAGTTTTTTCTGCTGTGGACACATGTTCACTCCCAGCTCTTGCCTCTCACACATATACACACTTGTACACACATGGGGAGACCCAGACCCACTCCCACAAACAGAAACTCATGAACTGTAGCTGGGAAAATGCTAACAATTGGTCACATTTACTGTTTTCTATGTACCAGGCATTGTCCTAAGTGCTTTTTACTAAGTCATTTAATATTCAATGAACCTGTGTAAAGCTAGGTGTTTTAGTCTGTTTTGTGTTGCTATGACAGAATTACCTGAGACTGGGTGATTTATAAAGAAGAGCGGTTTATTTGGCTTACGATTCTGGGACAGCTGCGTCTGGCACAGGCCTCAGGCTGCTTCTGCTTATGGTGGAAAGTGGCAGCAGCCGGGGGGTACAAGCAGATCACATGACGAGAAGAAGCAAGAGAGGAAGCAAGAGAGAGAGAGAGAAGGTGTCAGGGTCTTTTTAAGCAACGAGCTCTCATGGGAACTGATAGAGCGAGAACTCACTCATTAATCCCCCCTCCCCAGGGAGAGCATTAATCCATTCATCAGGGATCTGCCCCCATGACTCAATCAGTTTCCAACACTGCCACATTGGAGATCAAATTTCCACATGAGTTTTGGAGGGGACAACACATCCAAACTCCATCACTAGGGCTTACAGACCCCTCGAATCTGTTGCACAGGTTGGGCTACAAACCCTCCACACACAGGTCTGTGAGCTAAGTAATAGAAAAAAAAAAAAAAGGTTCTGGGAGCCGTGGGTATAGAAAAATGAATGGGTTTTATTCAGATCTAGCAACACCTGTCCTAGTGGCTTCTCTGAGAGTTCTGAGAAGCACTGTGGATCAGAGCTGTTAGTCTTTTATACTTAAGTCCACAAACCTGGAAACCTGGGTGCCCATACACAACTTACATTAAGTAGTGACAAGGAACACCTGAGCATATGTACAGCAAATGCTGGGCAAGATTCTGAACATCTGAGGGGCCCTGACCATTTTCCTATTTTTCCCAACAATCCACCCCTTCAGGGTCCCTCGCCGTACAATCTATGCTTTCAGAATCTTCCCGATGTTCCCTTAGCAAGGATAAGTGATCTTGATATTCATACAACCTATCGTCTGTCCAGTATGCCTTAAGGCTTGTCCTTAAGGTTTGTCCTGTAGTTTTGTTCTTTCAATTATTAGCCGCACATGTCTGGTTAGTAGTCATCATTGATATGAAGTTCAGTGTATATTCAATAAGCCAACACATTGGTCACATGAACGTATGTCTGTACCCAGTTGACTCTGGTGCCCGCAGCCAGAACACTATGGGTGAAAAGACAGAAGGGTTATTGGTACCAATAGGGGGAGTTCCCGCCCCTCTGTAAGATACATGCCAGTTTGCCATCCTGGGAAAGGATGGTTGTGGGAATAGGTATCTTACCTGGTTTATGATACCAGACATCATCTGCTAATACTGTTGGATCTGTAGGTTCTGCATGTAACAGTAGAGGGGAACTCATAATGGGCCATAATGATAACACAAATGTGCCCTTTGGAATAGAGCACTTATCTGTTCCAGGCCATGTTACCTTTACTCAAGGAGGCCAAGTACTTGTCACCCAAGGTGAAATTTGCAAGTCTTCTTCTAATCCTTTACCCCAAGGCCCTATTAGGCCTATCCAGCATATGTGGGGGGCTTCTATTCTCCAAGGCCATTCCTGTTGTACTGTCTGTCCCTGTTGTAAACAGGTTGGGGCTGGTAAGAGAATATTTCCATGCTTGCCATATCCTGGCTTCAGAAGCTCGTCTCTAGTAGTGACTTGCAGCTGTACAGGTGCTGCAGCCCTATGCAACAGAGCTTCCACTGGCCATAATGATAATACAAATGTGCCCTTTGGAATAGAGCACTTATCTGTTCCAGGCCATGTTACCTTTACTTAAGGAGGCCAAGTACTTGTCACCCAAGGTGAAATTTGCATGTCTTCTTCTAATCCTTTCCCCCAAGGCCCTGTTAGGCCTACCCAGCATATATGGGGGGCTTCTATTTTCCAAGGCCATTCCCACTGTACTGTCTGTCCCTGTTGTAAACAGGTTGGGGCTGGTAAGAGAATATTTCCATTCTTGCCATATCCTGGCTTCAAAAGCTCGTCTAGTAGTGACTTGCAGTTGTGTAGGTGCTGCAGCCCTATGCAACAGAGCTTCCACTGGAGAGGGCCCACCCTTGTGGGGTCTGTCATTTAGAATCCTGACTGTCGGCCATAACCACCGTGTCTGCCCCTTCAGGGATGGGGGTTGGGCAGATAGCCTTAGCCCCTTTTTAAAAAGACGATTGTATTGCTCAATCATCCCTGGTGCCTGGGGATGATATGGCACATGTAACTTCCACTGGATAGACAACTGGGAAGCCCACCTCTGAACCTCATGTCCAGTAAAGTGGTTTCCATTGTCACTCTCTATGACTACAGGCCAGCCATACATGGTTGTAAGGCTATTCAGTGCCTTCACAGTGTTAACCTGGTCTGGGGCCTTACAAGGCCATACAAACAGAAGACCAGTAGCTGTATCAACAGCAGTGAAGATGTATCTGAAATTCTCTGACCTTGGCAGTGGTCCGACAAAGTCCATTTGCCATCGAGTCAGGGGCACCCTTCCTCGAGTTACTTGCCTGTCTATATGGGGTATCCACCGGGGATGTGGACTTTCTTGAGCACATACTGGACAAGCATGACAGGCATTCACTACATCTTCCCATTTTATAGGCAAGGCCCATCTTTGAACCACCATCCACATGGTTTTGCTGCCAGCATGCTGCTTTCATTGATGTAACCATTGGGCTACGTTAGTAGCTGGGGCTCTCTCCAGCCATCTTACCTTAGCCAAGGCATCAGCTTCATCATTTCCTGGACTGGCTGGGGGGAAAGGTCCTGTGACGTGAAAAAGGGTTACTTCTTTCTCATGCCCCAATTCCCATAACTCTTGCCACATGGCTTGTCCCCACAGGGGTCGGTGGCCTACCATCCACCATATTTCCAAGTAGAAATCCAAAGGGTTAAACCTTTGTACACAGCCCAGCTGTCAGTACAGATGGTTAAGGGGCCAGGCTCATTTTTTTTTTTTTTTTTTTTTTTTTTTTTTTTTTTTTTTTCCGTGTCCGGCAAAGGATCCCAACCCCCAGTGTCCCCCCCCCACCGGGCCGGGGG
>NW_007726204.1:1027579-1030026 GCF_000696425.1 Galeopterus variegatus
AACCCTCGGACGGGAGCGCCGCCGCGCTTCCCAAGCGGCGCACTATCCAGTGCGCCACCGGGCCGGCCCGCCAGGCTCATTTTTTATCACCATCCAACAGCTCTCACTTTTGCCCATTGACTGCTTTGCCCTGTGCCATCTTCATACCACATAGTATCTGTTAAAGGCGAGACAGCAACAGCTGTCCATTATGCTGGGGTCCCATGCTAGGGCCATCTGTATGCCAAGCTTGTTCTGTGATAGGTCCCTGTCCGTCATGGAAAGATGTAGCCTCACCTCCATGGGTGAGGGTTGTGTCAAAGTTTCCTCCATAACCTCTACTGGGCCTAGCACAGTTTGCAACTCTTTGAACAGAGGAATCATTGGCACAGTGCTTCTTTGTTCTATATATGCTCCCCATTTAGACAGAGTGGGAGTCTGAGCTACACCTGTTTTAGGGTTGGTGTCCCACATGCTCAGCCAACCTAATATGGGATATGTTGTCCTTACTAGGACTTTGGCAGTTCCTGTGATAGCTTCAGTGGCCATCAAGGCAGAATATACAGCTGCTAGCTGTTTTTCTGTTAGAGAATAGCATACTTCAGCACCCTTCCAGAGCTGAGACCAGAATCCTATAGGTGTTCAGAATCGGTCTTGTCTCTGCCACAGACCCCATCCTAATCCCTCTCGGGTGATATGTATGTCTAATTCAAAAGGTTTAGTGGGATCAGCCACTTGTAAAGCCTGTACTTGCTGTATTGCCCTTTTTGTAGCCCAGTAAGCCTGTTCTACTTCCTCAGTCCAATCCTATGGGGCTCCTTTCTTTGTTAATGCATATAGTGGGTGTGCCATTTGAGTCATATGGAGTACAAAAGCTCTCCAATACCCCAGAAGTCCCAAATATGTCTGTAGCTGAGCTACAGTTGTGGGTTGAGGGTATGCCTGTATCTTGTCTACAATAGCTTCTGGGATGACCCTTGTCTTACCCGACCAGACCACTCCTAAGAATTTGACTGACAGCCCCGGTACTTGTACTTTGGCTGTGTTCATGGCCTACCCAGATTGTTCAAGATGGCTTAGCAGTGTTGGAGCTGCCTGGGTTAAATCTGTAAGAGAATCAGAGGTTAACAACACATCATCAATGTAGTGAAACATTGTAACTGTGCTGGGCTTTGTCCACTTGGCTAGGTTCCCAGCCACTAAACCATGACAGATGGTTGGGTTATGCAGATAACCTTGGGGCAGTACTTGAAAGGTCCACTGCCTCCCCAGCTGAAGACAAACTAATCTTGGCTATCGGCTGAGATTGGAATAGAGAAGAAAGCATTTGCAAGGTTCAATACATAATGATAAGTTCCCAGCTGAGTCATCAAGTCATGAACCAAAGGCATGGGTGCATGCAAAGGAGGCACTACTTTGTTTAGTTCTTGATAGTCTATAGTCATTCTCCAGGTACCATCAGGTTTTTTCACTGGCCGTACTGGAGCATTAAATGAGCTTTGAACTGGTCGAATAATGCCAACTTTTTCTAATTCCAATATAGTGGCACCTATCTTTGCATGTCCTCCTGGTAGGCGATACTGCTTTACATTAACCATGCGTCTTGGCTGGGGTAACACCAATGGGTCATGTTTAGCATATCCCCGTAACACAGGCTTTATTGTCCATATTCGTAGCTGAAACTCTCCAACTGTTGTTTGCAGGTGCAAGCCATAATGTACATCCACACCCAAGATGTACTCAGCTACTGGGGATATATATACAATATACACTCTAGGGGGAAATCGTCCTATGCTTAATGGCAGTGACACAGCTTTGACTTCAATAGTATGTCCTCCATATCCATCTATATGAACTGTGGCCCCTGGAAACTTACCTGGGTTGCCATATATCAGGCTACATTCTGCACCTGTATCTACCAATGCCAATACACGCTGCACATTAGTCCTTGACCAGTGTATTGCCAATTCAATGTGAGGCCTCTGGTCCTCACCTGCCCTCAAAAGGCAAGTACCTTGGCCTGCTCCCTAATCAAACTGGAACATTTCATCCGCCTCCTCAGAAGCAATCAAAAAATCCTTTAAGTCCACCAAGAGCACTTTGCTACCTGTTTCTGGACATTTAGTGAAATGCTGTTCAGGGCGTAATTGCTGCCAAAAGGCAAACAGGACTGCATTTGGCTGCTGGCCAATTTTCTTGCTATCAACCCCTGCTGCAAGCAAGTCAAGCCACATCTGCTTACGGCTAGTCTTGCTTTGTCCCCTTAGGATAAGATTCTGATCATTTCTTAGGGGTCGGGTCTTAGTCAACTTCCGGACCCCTTTTGCTTGCCTGCTATCCTCTGCTTCACCCAGGCTGGCAATCATGGTCATTACTTCATGTATAGGACGACCAATGTATGAGGCCAGTTTGGCCATCGGTGACACAAAGGATGTTGAGGGGGCATTTTGCAGCACTATGTCTCTCAT
>NW_007726204.1:1031090-1034312 GCF_000696425.1 Galeopterus variegatus
AATACAGTGTTCCTAAGAGGTAGGAATCATGATTATCCTTATTATAACAATGTGGAAACTGAGGCTCACGAAAGTTAGACCCATTTTCTTTTTTTTCTTTTTGTTTTGTTTGTTATTTTTTAGATCTTTTTTTTTTTTTTTTTTTTGTCTTTTTCCGTGTCCGGCAACGGATCGCGACCCTCAGTGTCGCTCCTGTACCAGACCGGGACCGGCAACGGGATCGCAACCCTCGGGTTGCCCCCGCGCCTCGCTCAGCCAGTGAGCGGGAACCGGTCTGTATGTGGGATCCGAACCCTCGGCGGGAGCGCCACCGCGCTTCCCAAGCGGCGCACTATAGCAGTGCGCCACCGGGCCGGCCCTAGATCAGTTTTCTAAAAAACATACAGCGGGGAGCGCCACCGCGCTTCCCAAGCGGCGCACTACAGCAGTGCGCCACCGGGCCGGCCCTAGATCAGTTTTCTAAAAAACATACAGTGATTAAGTGGTTGAGCTATGATTCAAGCACATGCTGTTTCCAAAGCCCATGTTCTTGACCTCAAACCTCATACACCATTCATGCACTTACTAAATTTTTATTGAGCTCCTACTATGTGTTGGGCATGGCAAGAATCATGGTAAAAAAACAAACAAACAAAAAGGCATAGTCCTTGTCTTCCTGGAGATTAAACTCTAGATAATGACAAAATCACATAAGTGAATATTTAATTACAAATTGTGATACTTTTTCTGGGAAGGAAATGACAAGATGTTAAAAGGAGGATAACATGAGGGGACCATCTCTAGACAGAGTGAACATGGAGGCTTATCTGAGGAAATTCAAGTTGAGTTCAGCCCTGAAGGATGAGTGGGAGTTGGGCACATCGAAGAGGGAACAGTGTTTCAGACAGAACAGCACGTGCAAAGGCTCTGAGGTGGAAGGTAGAATGGCATGTTCAAGAAATAATTTTTGATAATTTCTCTATGGTGGTTTTTATATGTCAGGTACCATTTAATCCCATGAGCTAAATCCCCATTTGGCAGATACAAAAACTGAAGAACAGAGAGGTTAATTATCTTGCCCAAGGTCACACAGCTAGTAAGATTGGGTTTTCTCTCACTCTACCCAATACCTTCAGTCCCTCTGTTAGAGTGCCCACCGTCATGCTCCCATACTCCTCTTTTCCCCCCAGATGTGAACATGGAGGCTCCAGACGAGAAATCCATCATCACCTATGTGGTCTCTTTCTACCACTATTTCTCCAAGATGAAAGCTCTGGCTGTGGAGGGGAAGCGGATTGGGAAGGTATGAAAGGCCAAGGAACAGGGCGGGCAGGAGCCTGGGAACCACCTGCAGGCCTATGTGGGATGAGGTGGATCCCACCATCCTTTGCTGGGTCAGGTCCTGGATCAGGTGTTGGAGGTGAGAAAGATCATAGAGCGCTATGAGGAGCTGGCGGCTGAGCTGCTGGCCTGGATCCACCGCACCGTGGGCCTCATCAGCAACCAGAAGTTTGCCAACTCACTGAGTGGGGTGCAGCAGCAGCTTCAGGCTTTCACAGCCTATTGCACGCTGGAGAAGCCCGTCAAGTGAGCCCAGGTCAGGGGAGAGGGTGGTAGGCGATGGCATGGAGGCAGGGCTCCTGAGCTCATGCCTTCTTCAGGTTTCAGGAGAAGGGGAACCTGGAGGTGCTGCTCTTCAGCATCCAGAGCAAACTGCGTGCCTGCAACCGTCGCCTCTTTGTGCCTCGGGAGGGCTGTGGCATCTGGGATATTGACAAGGTGAGGCTGGAGATGTGGGGGAGAGACTGGGTGGCTCTGTGGAGTTGTGTAGGTTGTACACTGCTCAAGGGAGCCGTTTACATTGTAGACATCATGGACTGGGTATACATTCTGACAGTTTTCCAGAAGTACAATGTCATAAGGAAGCAACATTTTTTTCCAGTTTGCAGAAAGGTGCCATAAATGCTATGAGTGGCCCCAGAGAAGCAAGGCCATTAAACTGTAGGGAGTTGTTGGAATCTGACTGCTTCCTCCTTTCTCCCCCAGGCATGGGGCCAGCTGGAGAAGGCAGAGCATGAGCGGGAGGCTGCCCTACGGGCTGAGTTGATCCGGCAAGAGAAGCTGGAACTACTGGCCCAGAGGTTTGACCACAAGGTGGCTATGAGGGAGAGCTGGCTGAATGAGAACCAGCGCCTGGTATCTCAGGTACAAGGTGTAGGGCTTGGCTCCGGGGCAAAGGGATGGAGGTGGGGCTAATGGCCCTGGGACCAGAGAGGAAGACTTGATCTCCCAAGCAACAGAGAAGGGTCGGATTATTCTCCTGGGTGATAAATGAGGGTGAGAAGGGAGAATTAGTCTAAGTGATTGGTGGGTGAGGGGAGTGGGCCTGAACTCCATGGTAACAGGAGAGTGAGCTGGTCTCTCGGGTAACTAGAGAAGGCAGAATTAATCTCTTCAGAAATAGGAAGAGTGTTTAAGTAGACTCTTAAGTGACAAGGGAGGTTGTATCTGGTGTTCAGGGTAACTCAGGAGGATAGAATTGGTCTCCTAAGTAACAGAATAGGGTAGACCTGGTCCCCAGTCTCCAGGGCAATAGAAGGATGGTGCTTGTTTTCTGGATAACAAGTCTAGAGTTAAAGATGTAACAGAGGAGCGTGATCTCCAGGGTCACAGGAGAGTGTGGGACTGATCTCCAGGGTAACAGGGGAGAGTGGGACTGGCCTCCAGGATAACAGGAGAGGGTGGGACTGGTTTCCAGGGTAACGAGAGGTTGAGACTGATCTCCAGGGTAACAGGAGAGTGTGGGACTGATCTCCAGGGTAACAGGGGAGAGTGGGACTGGTCTTCAGGGTAACAGGGGAGGGTGGGACTGATCTCCAGGGTAACAGGGGAGAGTGGGACTGGCCTCCAGGATAACAGGAGAGGGTGGGACTGGTTTGCAGGGTAACGAGAGGTTGAGACTGATCTCCAGGGTAACAGGAGAGTGTGGGACTGATCTCCAGGGTAACAGGGGAGAGTGGGACTGGTCTTCAGGGTAACAGCAAAGGATGGGACTCGTCTCCAGGGTAACGGGAGAGGATGGGACTGATCTCCAGGGTAATAGAGGAGAGTGGGACTGGTCTCCAGGGTAACAGGGGAGAGTGGGACTGGTCTTCAGGGTAACAGGGGAGGGTGGGACTGATCTCCAGGGTAACAGCAAAGGATGGGACTCGTCTCCAGGGTAATGGGAGAGGATGGGACTGA
>NW_007726204.1:1034322-1041990 GCF_000696425.1 Galeopterus variegatus
CAACGGATCGCGACCCTCAGTGTCGCTCCCGTACCGGACCGGGACCGGCAACGGGATCGCAACCCTCGGGTTGCCCCCGCGCCTCGCTCAGCCAGTGAGCGGGAACCGGTCTGTATGTGGGATCCGAACCCTCGGGCGGGAGCGCCACCGCGCTTCCCAAGCGGCGCACTACAGCAGTGCGCCACCGGGCCGGCCCTAGATCAGTTTTCTAAAAAACATACAGCGATTAAGTGGTTGAGCTATGATTCAAGCACATGCTGTTTCCAAAGCCCATGTTCTTGACCTCAAACCTCATACACCATTCATGCACTTACTAAATTTTTATTGAGCTCCTACTATGTGTTGGGCATGGCAAGAATCATGGTAAAAAAACAAACAAACAAAAAGGCATAGTCCTTGTCTTCCTGGAGATTAAACTCTAGATAATGACAAAATCACATAAGTGAATATTTAATTACAAATTGTGATACTTTTTCTGGGAAGGAAATGACAAGATGTTAAAAGGAGGATAACATGAGGGGACCATCTCTAGACAGAGTGAACATGGAGGCTTATCTGAGGAAATTCAAGTTGAGTTCAGCCCTGAAGGATGAGTGGGAGTTGGGCACATCGAAGAGGGAACAGTGTTTCAGACAGAACAGCACGTGCAAAGGCTCTGAGGTGGAAGGTAGAATGGCATGTTCAAGAAATAATTTTTGATAATTTCTCTATGGTGGTTTTTATATGTCAGGTACCATTTAATCCCATGAGCTAAATCCCCATTTGGCAGATACAAAAACTGAAGAACAGAGAGGTTAATTATCTTGCCCAAGGTCACACAGCTAGTAAGATTGGGTTTTCTCTCACTCTACCCAATACCTTCAGTCCCTCTGTTAGAGTGCCCACCGTCATGCTCCCATACTCCTCTTTTCCCCCCAGATGTGAACATGGAGGCTCCAGACGAGAAATCCATCATCACCTATGTGGTCTCTTTCTACCACTATTTCTCCAAGATGAAAGCTCTGGCTGTGGAGGGGAAGCGGATTGGGAAGGTATGAAAGGCCAAGGAACAGGGCGGGCAGGAGCCTGGGAACCACCTGCAGGCCTATGTGGGATGAGGTGGATCCCACCATCCTTTGCTGGGTCAGGTCCTGGATCAGGTGTTGGAGGTGAGAAAGATCATAGAGCGCTATGAGGAGCTGGCGGCTGAGCTGCTGGCCTGGATCCACCGCACCGTGGGCCTCATCAGCAACCAGAAGTTTGCCAACTCACTGAGTGGGGTGCAGCAGCAGCTTCAGGCTTTCACAGCCTATTGCACGCTGGAGAAGCCCGTCAAGTGAGCCCAGGTCAGGGGAGAGGGTGGTAGGCGATGGCATGGAGGCAGGGCTCCTGAGCTCATGCCTTCTTCAGGTTTCAGGAGAAGGGGAACCTGGAGGTGCTGCTCTTCAGCATCCAGAGCAAACTGCGTGCCTGCAACCGTCGCCTCTTTGTGCCTCGGGAGGGCTGTGGCATCTGGGATATTGACAAGGTGAGGCTGGAGATGTGGGGGAGAGACTGGGTGGCTCTGTGGAGTTGTGTAGGTTGTACACTGCTCAAGGGAGCCGTTTACATTGTAGACATCATGGACTGGGTATACATTCTGACAGTTTTCCAGAAGTACAATGTCATAAGGAAGCAACATTTTTTTCCAGTTTGCAGAAAGGTGCCATAAATGCTATGAGTGGCCCCAGAGAAGCAAGGCCATTAAACTGTAGGGAGTTGTTGGAATCTGACTGCTTCCTCCTTTCTCCCCCAGGCATGGGGCCAGCTGGAGAAGGCAGAGCATGAGCGGGAGGCTGCCCTACGGGCTGAGTTGATCCGGCAAGAGAAGCTGGAACTACTGGCCCAGAGGTTTGACCACAAGGTGGCTATGAGGGAGAGCTGGCTGAATGAGAACCAGCGCCTGGTATCTCAGGTACAAGGTGTAGGGCTTGGCTCCGGGGCAAAGGGATGGAGGTGGGGCTAATGGCCCTGGGACCAGAGAGGAAGACTTGATCTCCCAAGCAACAGAGAAGGGTCGGATTATTCTCCTGGGTGATAAATGAGGGTGAGAAGGGAGAATTAGTCTAAGTGATTGGTGGGTGAGGGGAGTGGGCCTGAACTCCATGGTAACAGGAGAGTGAGCTGGTCTCTCGGGTAACTAGAGAAGGCAGAATTAATCTCTTCAGAAATAGGAAGAGTGTTTAAGTAGACTCTTAAGTGACAAGGGAGGTTGTATCTGGTGTTCAGGGTAACTCAGGAGGATAGAATTGGTCTCCTAAGTAACAGAATAGGGTAGACCTGGTCCCCAGTCTCCAGGGCAATAGAAGGATGGTGCTTGTTTTCTGGATAACAAGTCTAGAGTTAAAGATGTAACAGAGGAGCGTGATCTCCAGGGTCACAGGAGAGTGTGGGACTGATCTCCAGGGTAACAGGGGAGAGTGGGACTGGCCTCCAGGATAACAGGAGAGGGTGGGACTGGTTTCCAGGGTAACGAGAGGTTGAGACTGATCTCCAGGGTAACAGGAGAGTGTGGGACTGATCTCCAGGGTAACAGGGGAGAGTGGGACTGGTCTTCAGGGTAACAGCAAAGGATGGGACTCGTCTCCAGGGTAACGGGAGAGGATGGGACTGATCTCCAGGGTAATAGAGGAGAGTGGGACTGGTCTCCAGGGTATCAGCAGAGGATGGGACTGGTGTCCAGGGTAACAGGGGAGGGTGGGACTAGTCTCCGGGGTAACTAGAGAAGATGAGGCTGGTCTCCTAGGTAATGGGGGGTAGTTTCCAGGGTTACACAGGGTCAAGGTAACAGATGAGCTGCTGAGGCGGTGTGGGTGAGTGTCTGTGGCCTGCACTGTCCCAGGACAACTTTGGGTATGAGCTGCCAGCAGTGGAGGCAGCCATGAAGAAGCACGAAGCAATTGAGGCAGACATTGCAGCCTATGAGGAGCGGGTGCAGGGTGTGGCAGAGCTGGCCCAGGCATTGGCAGCTGAAGGCTACTATGATACCCGGCGGGTGGCAGCCCAGCGTGACAGCGTCCTGCGCCAGTGGGCCCTGCTGACTGGGCTGGTGGGTGCCCGGCGGACACGACTCGAGCAGAACCTGGCCCTGCAGAAGGTCTTCCAGGAGATGGTGTACATGGTGGACTGGATGGAGGAGATGCAGGTGGGGGCCAGAGCAGGGCCTGGGATGAGGGTAGTGTGCTGGGAGAGGGGGAGGGATGTAGACACTGACAGAGTTAACAGAGAGGTGGAGAGAGGGAGAGAGAAGGAGAGAGACAGAAAGAGATCAAAGAAAGCCAGGGAGACAAGAAAGAGAGAGAGAGAGGGAAAGATACAGAAGTAGAAAAGAGAGGCAGGGGCCGGCCCGGTGGGGCACTGGATAGTGCGCCGCTTGGGAAGCGCGGTGGCGCTCCCGCCCGAGGGTTCGGATCCCACATACAGACCGGTTCCCGCTTGCTGGCTGAGCGAGGCGCGGGAGCAACACCGAGGGTTGCGATCCTGTTGCCGGTCCCCGGTCCGGTACGGGGGCAACACTGAGGGTTGCGATCCGTTGCCGGACACGGAAAAAGACAGAAGACAAAAGAAAAAAAAAATAAAGAAAAGAGAGGCAGAAGAAGGAAGACAAAGAATAAGAGATAGAGACAGATGGAGAAACAGAGAAAAAGACACAGGGATATAGAGACAGAGAGAGCCAGGACAGAGACAGAGAGATTAAGCCAGAGGAAGATTTGAGAGAGAGAGAGAGAAAGAGACAGAGCTAGAGAGGTAGACAGGGAATTGGCAGTGGAAATCTATATGGCTACAGAGAAAGACACACGGGAAGAATCAACTTGAGGAAGAGAGCAACCTACCATAGATAGATACAGAGATGAAGACAAGAAAGATGGAAGCAGAGAGAGAAATTCAGACACAGAGAGAAAAAGATAGGCTAGAGATGCAGACACGGAGAGAGAGGCAGGAAGAGATGGCAACAGCGAGGTGTGGACAAGAAAGAGATGGAGGCAGAGAGAGGGACACAACATGACAGAGACGGAGCCCAGAAATGTGGAGACGTTGAGAGATGGAAACATTCAGAGAGGAACAGAGACAGAGAGAGGATGACAGAGACAGGGAGACCAAGAAGACCAAGACAGATCAGAGTTCAGAGCATTGGTTTAGAGCAGCAGAGGGCTGGCCTAGGTGACGGGGGAGAGGTGAGTGGCCCAAGGGCCAGTGCCAGAGGTGTGCTCAATGCCAACTCCCTCGTAGGCTCAGCTGCTGTCCCGGGAGTGTGGGCAGCACCTGGTGGAGGCAGACGACCTGTTGCAGAAGCATGCACTGCTGGAGGGAGACATCGCGGCCCAGAGCGAGAGGGTGGAGGGACTCAACGCTGCTGCCCTGCGTTTTTCCCAGCTGCAGGGTGAGTCTGGGGGAAGGGGATGGAGGTGGAGAATCTCGGGGCTGGTGATAATAGAGGCAAGAATGGCTCCTGAGAGACAGAACGAAGGAGTGAGCTCCCTGTCTTTGGAGGCATCTAAGCAGAGCCTAGGATCACATTCCATCGGGGAAATAAAGGGAGGCATTAGTGACTTGAGTGGGGAAGTTGGGCCATTTGATTTCTTCCTGCTTTGAGATTCCGCAGTAACAGCTTACATTTATTGAGCATTTGTTATGTGCTCATCCTTCACAGCCCTATCTCAGTGATTACCATTAAAAAAAAATTGTGTAAAGTAATGTATAGTCAGGGCCTGTTCAGCAGCAAGTGAGAGAAATTCAGTTCAATTGGTTTAAGGAGAAAAGAGGTACTGGCTCATATAACTAAAGTGTCGGGAAGGGGTGGATTTAATTTCAGGCATGGCTGGATCCAGGGATGGTTCAATGATACTTTAAGACTCCATCTCTCATCTCTATGTCACTGTTGGCAATGTCTCCCCTTGTGATGTAAATCTGGGATCAATCAGTCCCCATGTTTACATCCCAGCAGCCTAGCAGACCCAGCAGGAGACAGGCCCCTTTCTCCCAATACTTCTGACAAAAGATCCAAGAACAGCTCTCATTGGCCCACTGTGGGTTCCATTCTTACTGCTCAGCCCATCATTGTGGCCGCCAGGGCATGCAGTGATCTAATGGGCCATGTCAATGTGACAGCTCACCGTAGGGCCTCCAAAAACATAGACTGAGAAGGAGGAGGGAGGAAAGCCCTTAGCAGAAGCAGGGGCAGGGGCGCCGACAGCCGAAACCGAGACGGGCTCCAATAAGGTTCCGATTTGACTGATATCAGTGCCTTTCAGCCAAAGACCACCAGGAATCACTCTGTAGTCAAAGCAGGTTGGGTTTGGGGCCGGCCCAGTGGCGCACTGCGCTAGTGCGCCGCTTGCTGATATCAGTGCCTTTCAGCCAAAGACCACCAGGAATCACTCTGTAGTCAAAGCAGGTTGGATTTGTTGGCCTTTTGCACATACAATGGGGAACCGCAGGGCGTCTCAGTAACAGACTATTTCGAGGGGCTCGTTATAGGCTTTGGACTTGTGTTAGGTGATTTGGAGGATGGTTCAAGGTAGTGTGTTTTGCTGTGGATTGGATGCTGTCAAGGCATGGGAGTAATTAGATGATTGAGCATCTTAATTTCTATTTAGGTGGTGAGAGAGGAACACAGGGAGGCTGTTGCCGTGACTGCAGCTGTCATTCCCCATAGCCGGGTGAGGGGGATGTGCAGTCATTTTTGTGGTTTGCACAGTGACCTTGTTTGTGTGTGTGCTCAGGTATGGTTAAGGAGTGGGCTTGGTTTTGTCCTAATCAATCACGGTCACAGAGTGGCCTTGGCTGATGTTGGTGAGATTGTTTGTGTTCATCAGAATACCACGGCTAGCCGTGAGTGCTGACAGCAGTCAGGGCTGCTTTTTTCTCTCTCACTGATGAGGAAACTGAGGCCCAGGCCACAGAGCTGAGAAGAGGGTTTTAAGGCTGGTTTGTGTCTCTCTATTTAGATGTCTCCCTCCTTTATCCAGAGACACAGCCCTTTGGAGTCCTGGAGCATTGTTAGAAAAGGAAGAGCCTGCCTGACTTACAGGATGGAAGAGGAGTTTCTCACCCTCATGGGGCTGGGTCACATCTTAAGGAGACACTGAGGTCTCCTTCCAAGCCCCAGTGTGAACATCCTGATCTTGGCTCAGCCCCCTCTCATCCACATCCCAGCTCCAGGGGAGGTTGTTGGTTGGGACCCTCTCCTTTGTCTTAGGGATGTTTTTCTCAGGAGGCTCCCTCTGTCCCCTCCTTGTGGGATCTTGGCTCCTGGTGATGACCAGCAGCACCAGGAATGCAGCAAAGGGGCTAAGATGGGGTGTGCGTTGTCATGGTGATGAGAGGAAGAGCTGCCTTAGTGGTCCAGAGTGTTATCTCCTGACCCGCCACTTCTTAACTGATCCTAGGGCAATCCTTCCCTTCTCTGAGCCTCTGTTTCTTCATCTGTAAAATGGGCCTAATAAGGATACTGGCCTCATAGGATGGTTGTGAGGATTAAATGACATTGTCAGAGTAAGGGCTGGATACTTGGGAGCTGCTGTTATAAATGTTATTCAGTTGGATGCCCTGACATTTGAGTCGTCATCAGCAAATGTCCAGACTTACAGAAATCTTACATTGCACCTAGGGCATGGTCTATCACACTTTTTTGATCCAGTAAGAAATACACTTTACTTATGACCTAGAGTTCACATGCACACACACACACTGACACAAAGGTTTTGCAAAACAATACTTCCCCCTCCCTCATGTGTTGCATTCTGATATTTTCTGTTCATTCTATTCCACTAAAGAAGTGCTGGTTGTGACCCATTAAATTAGTTTCAAAGTTCTCTAGTCACAAACTAGAGATCCAGGAGGAAGGTGAAATATTTGAGAAAAAAAGGGAGTTCAGGACATCGCTGAAATTAATAGATAAGACAACAGAGGATGAGGGAGGGAATTCAGAAACGTAGCTTAAGAGCAGAGAAGTTTCATCTGGCCCAGTTCTGATCGGAAACACAATTTGCACTCAAATATACAGGATCAAATATACGGACTCAGAGATGCTCTGACTCTATCCATCATTTGGTCAATAACTCACCATATTCACTAGGCTACAGCTCTGGGCTCCACCCTGTGCTGGGCAGTGGTGGGGGATACTGTGTGACTGGGACAGCCCCAGCTCCTGCCCTCATGGAGCTCCCAGACCAGTGATGGAGACAGAACAGGCAATGACAGTGCAGAGTAGTCAGGGGTGGGACGGGGAAAGCAGAGAAGCCTGACAGGGCCCACAGGAGACACCTGCTACAGCCTTCGGGTGTCAGGCAAGGCTGCCTGGAGGAGGGGACTTGTGACCTGGCACCTGAGGAAATCAAGCCAAGAACAGGGTAGGTAGCCCACCCGTACCGCCCTCTCTCGGGCGCCTCCTGGCCCGTACCCAACCTAGCATCCTCCCCTTCTCCTGGCCCAGGCTACCAGCCCTGCGATCCACAGGTCATCTGCAACCGCGTAAACCACGTGCACGGCTGTCTGGCTGAGCTGCAGGAGCAGGCGGCGCGGCGACGCGCAGAGCTGGAGGCCTCGCGGAGCCTGTGGGCGCTGCTGCAGGAACTGGAGGAGGCCGAGAGCTGGGCGCGCGACAAGGAGCGACTCTTGGAGGCCGCGGGCGGCGGCGGCGGCGCGGCG
>NW_007726204.1:1042000-1049766 GCF_000696425.1 Galeopterus variegatus
CGCGCGGCGCCGCGGGCAGCGGCTGGAAGAGGCGGTGGCCCGGCGCGAGCGGAGGCTGCAGGAGGCACGGGCGCTACACCAGTTCGGCGCTGACCTCGACGGGCTCCTGGACTGGCTTCGCGACGCTTACCGCCTGGCAGCTGCGGGTGACTTCGGCCACGACGAAGCGTCCAGCCGCCGCCTGGCTCGCCAGCACCGCGCGCTCACCGGGGAGGTGGAGGCGCATCGCGGGCCTGTGGGCGGCCTGAGGCGTCAGCTAGCGACACTGGGAGGAGCCAGCGGCGCCGGGTCTCTGGTGGTAGCGCTGCAGGTGCGCGTAGTGGAGGCCGAGCAATTGTTCGCCGAGGTGACCGAGGTGGCCGCGCTGCGGCGCCAGTGGCTGCGGGACGCGCTCGCCGTCTACCGCATGTTCGGCGAGGTTCACGCGTGCGAGCTGTGGATCGGTGAGAAGGAGCAATGGCTGCTCGCCATGCGCGTGCCCGATTCACTCGACGAGGTCGAGGTGGTACAGCACCGGTGAGCATGCCCTTGTGGGACTCATGGGTGCCCTGCCTCAAGCATACATTCTCCCCCCTCGTTGGTTCATTAATTCCATGTCTGCTCAGCTAGAACTAGGGATTACAGTCCCTGCTTCATCCTTAACTAGCTTTGCAACAGTTCTGCAACTTGCTAACCCTCTGAACCTGTTTGCCCATCTGTAAAATGGGGTGATGTTAGTCCCCACCTTGCAAGCTTGTGGTAAACAGTAAATGAGTTAATACATGTAGGACACCTAGGAAGTGCCTGGGGGTACCGGAGCATTCCATGAGCATTTGCTATTACTCCTACGAGGCTTATATGTTCACCTGGCACCTAATGACCCAAGCTCCTCCTAGACACACCCCAGCCTGGCCCCTCTCCTGGGAATTCCTCTGCCCCTTCTCAAATGTCACCTCCCTAGCTAATAAAATAGCTCTGACCCTTATCATTTTCTGCTCCTTCATCCTGCTTTACGTGTCTTCATAGCATTTATGACTCCGTGACACGTTACTTACCGATTTGTCTGTTATCTGACTTAGTAATGAGTTGTTGAATTAGTGCATGAATGATATCTACTCTCCCTGTGAACCTCTCTGTCTCTGAGTATCTTGTTCATCCATTTAACAGATATTTAACAGATATTTACTGAGGGCCTGCTCCATTTAACTGAAGGCCTACTCCATTCTAGGTCTTGGCCTGGGCGTTGCTGGAAAAACAGGCTTGCTCCTCGCCTTTATTGTACCCACAATTACCCAATTGTTTTAAATATTTTTTTTAACAAAAGAGGGCCATGTCCACCTTAAGAAAGATCTCCCTGGCTGCCATGTGGAGGATGGGTTGGAGAGGAGGAGAGAAGTGGCTGGGAACCCAGAGAGGCATGTTAGGGTGGGGACCTAGATGGGAGGGGACAGGATTGGACAAGGGTAGAAGGCCAAGTGGACAGGCCATGGGGGCTGAAGGGCTACGGTGGTTTTCCAAAACAAGGCTCAGGGTCAAGACTGGGGGATAGTGGGGCTGTCCCTGAGATGGAGACCCAGAAGAAGAACACATTTGAGGGGAGATGCAGAGGTCACTTTGAGTCACACTGAGTGTGAGAAGCCCACAAGAGGAAGACAGCATGCTTTGAGGTAGAAGACAGGTTCAGAAGGAAAGAAGTTGAGGCTGGAGACTGAGACGTGGAGGACATGAGTCAGGGGTGGGGACTGAGGATGTGGGGATGAGTGAGATGACCCAGAGACAATGTGAGGGAAAGCTCAGAGGGTCCAGGACAGAGCACTGAGGCACCTAACATTTAAGCAGCAGGTAGGAGAGGAGGAGTTAGCAAAGCCTGAGAAGTGAGGCTGGAGTGTTAAAAGTGGAATCAGGAGAAGGCAATTTCATAAAAGCCAAGAAGTAGGCAAGTTACTGGGGTGAAGACCTCTGAGCACCTCCATCCTTCTGCAGATTCGAGAGTCTGGACCAGGAGATGAACAGTCTGATGGGCCGTGTTCTGGACGTGAACCACACAGTCCAGGAGCTGGTGGAAGGAGGCCACCCCAGCTCAGATGAAGTGCGCTCCTGCCAGGACCACCTCAACAGCAGGTAGGTGGGGCCTGGGGCTGGAAGTCCTTCCTGTTATCTCACACCACTTCTTCCCATCATTCCCCTTCCACCTCTACTCAGCCATGGAAATCAAAGATGTGCAATTTCAAACCCCTGAGATGATAGTCTTTTTTTTTTTTAGCAGCTGGCCAGTATAGGGATCCGAACGCTTGACTTTGAAGTTACCCTGAGATGATAATGGCCACCTGATAAATCAGCAAACTCTTGACAAAAAAGATAATACCCAATGCTAGTGATGATGTGGTAAAATGTGGATATAATACATTTCAGTTGGCTGTTCATTTATTTGTTCAGAAAGGATTTATTGATTATCTACTATCTGCCAGGAATTTTTCCAAGCACATTATATACCTTTTCTTGGCTCCCAATATCCCAATTTCTGTAGTAAAGTTTCCAGAATTCACAACTCTTTAAGAGTAGTAAGAAATTGGGGCTGGCCCATGGCTCACTTGGGGGAGTGTGGTGCTGACAACACCAAGGCCACGAGTTCAGATCCCATATAGGGATGGCCGGTTAGCTCACTGGCTGAGCGTGGTGCTGACAACACCAAGTCAAGGCTTAAGATCCCCTTACCGGTCATCTTTAAAAAAAAAAAAAAAGAGAGAGTAGTAAGAAATTAACATCTTTCTCCCTGGAACACTACCAGGAATTCTCCCAATGTGGTAGGGTACAGAGATGAGGACACAAATCCAAAGAAATGAAACCTTTATCCAAGATTACTCTATCTAATACATAGGAGTAAACCCAGTTTTTTCTGAATCCAGACAAAACTTTATCACATATATTCAGTCTTCCCAGCAACCCTGTGGGGTAGAAATTACCCCATGTTAGAGAGGAGGAAACTGGGGCTCAGATAGGTGAAGATGCTGGTCCAAGGTCACACAGCAAGTCAGAGGATCAAATCTAGATTTGAAGTTGGATGTTTGACTCAAAAGACTATGCTCTTAACTGCTGTGCTGTAAGATCCCAATATCCAGGGATTTAAAAACTTCTGTAGCCTAGACAATCCCAAAGCAACAGGGCCTAAAAAGATAACAACAATAATAATGATTTACAGCATTTATTGAGGTCTGTATGCTGAATGCTTTAGCTACATGATCTCATTAAACACTCGATGAAGGGGACTGGCTGGCCCGTGGCTCACTTGGGAGAGTGTGGTGCTGACAGCACCAAGTCAAGGGTTAAGATCCCCTGGGCCGGCCCCGTGGCTCACTCGGGAGAGTGCGGCACCGGTAGCACTGAGGCCACAGGTTCGGATATAGGGATGGCTGGTGCGCTCACTGGTTGAGCGTGGTGCAGACAGCACCAAGCTGAGGATCGAGATCTCCTTACCGGTCATCTTTTAAAAAAAAAACAAAAACACTCGATGAAATGGACATCATTATCCCCATTTTCCAGATGACGAAACTGAGGATCAGAGAGAGAAATGATTTGCAGAAGGTCACATGACAAATATAGCTAGAGCAGAACTTGAACTTGGGTCTTTCAGATTTCAAAGTCCTAATCTTTGCCCTTGTGGTGTGTCCATTGTAGATGAGGCAGAGACAGTTAAATAAATAAGTGAATAAGATATTTAAAGTGTCTTAAGGCTTTATACAAGTAATAGTATACAGTGACCTGAGGTTGGGAGTGACCTTAGATCTTGTGGTCAGATATGACATTTTGAGCTGGGTCTTTTGGAGGGTATCAGAAGGAACCAGCAATGAGAAGAGTACATGTGTGGAAGGGGAGGGAGGGTACGGAGCATTTCAGGCAGGGAACACAGCCAAGGCAAAGGACCTGAGGCAGAAGAGGGCTTGATATGTTCTCAAAGATTGTCCTCATTCAGTAATAGTAGCAAACAGTTATTCTTTGAAGCACTTTATGAATCATAACCCATTTGACTTTTATGACACCCCTGTGAGGTAGGTGCTGTGCTTTGATTGTGTCTATTTTACCTATGGGGGAAACTGAGACACAGGGAGGATTACTTGCCAAAGGTTGAACAGCTTGGATTTGACCACAGGTAGTGTGGCTCCAATTCTATGCTTGCAATCTGGACCACACACTGCCTAGGAAGGGTAACTGAGGCCCAGAGAAATATCATCGCTTGCCTGAGAGCACAGAGCAATACATAATTTTTCCCATTATTATTATTATTATTATTATTATTATTTGATGGCTGGCAGGTAGGTACGGGGATCTGAACCCTTTGATCTTGGTGTTATCAGCACCACTCTCTCCCAAGTGAGCTAACCGACCACCCTTTTTTTTTTTTTTTTTTTTTTTTTAAAGATGACCGGTAAGGGGATCTTAACCCTTGACTTGGTGTTGTCAGCACCACGTTCTCCCAAGTGAGCTAACCGGCCATCCCTATGTAGGGATCTGAACCCGTGGCCTTGGTGTTATCAGCACCGCACTCTCCCGAGTGAGCCACCGGCCAGCCCCTCGACTACCCATTTTGAAATAGAACAGGTTTGCCTTTGCACCACTATATCTGCAGCAGCTGGCTCATGGTAGATGCTCATAACTATTTGATGGACCCAATATATTTGATGTTGTAAGCCAGAGGTTCTCACACTCTTTGGTCTTAGAACCCTTTGCATTGTTAATAAAACTATTGAAGACCCCAAAGAGCTTGTTTTAGTGGGTTGTATCTATCAATATTTACTATATTAAAACAATACTGAGAAATAATAACAAACCTATTATATATTAACATAACTAACATTTTTTATGAAAAATAAGATAACAAACCTACTATATATTAACATAACTAACATATTTTTTATGAAAAATAACTACGAACAAAAAATGCAGTGAGGAGAGTGGTGGTGTTTCACATTTTTGTAAATCTCTTTAATATCTGCCTTAAGAAAAGGTCTGCTTCTGCATTCAGTCTCTTATGCGGCCTCTGGAAAACTCCATTGAACACTTGGAAGAGAACGAGAGTGAAAAAGGAAATAGCGTCTTAGTATTATTATGAAGATAGTTTTGACCTCCTTCCGATTACACGTTGAGAACCGCTGCGTTAAGCAAATGTGCCAGGTGGGGTTCCGTTTACATAGGCANGCGGCGGGGGGCCCCTGCCCAGCAGCCTAGAAGAGGCGGACGCGCTATTGGCGCGCCACGCTTCGCTCAAGGAGGAGGTGGACCAGCGCGAGGAGGACTATGCGCGCATTGTGGCGGCCAGTGAGGCGCTCCTGGCTGCAGACGGCGCCGAGCTGGGTCCCGGCCTGGCCCTCGATGAGTGGTTGCCGCATCTCGAACTTGGCTGGCACAAACTGCTCGGCTTGTGGGAGGCGCGCAGGGAGGCGCTGGTCCAGGCGCATGTCTATCAGCTCTTCCTGCGTGACCTACGCCAGGCGCGTGCGGTGCTGCGCAACCAGGTGCCCGCTCGGGATGCGCGGGGCTACGGGTCCGAGGCCGCCGGGGATTGCTGGCGACAGAGAGATGCGTGGGCGTAGGGGTGGGAGTGGGGCTGGTGTTTGCCGGGACCTCTGGGTTCATGGTTTATCTGAGATGGGTGTGTTAGGAAGGTATCCGGAATAGATAACTTAGTTTCTGGACCATCCGGTGTATGTGAAGGCGTGTGTGTGACAGAATTTGAGAATTATGATGGGTGGTGTGAGTTGGTGTCTGATCGCAGGTGAAAAACAGTTTGTGGGCTATCCTGAGTAAGTAATGCACTGGATATTTGTTGGAGTGGCTTCCTGAGTTTGTGGATTATCTGGAAGTAAATGAGAGTATGAGGGTGATTGGTGATACTTAAATGTGATTCAAAGAAGATGTTGGGGTGGATGAAAAAGGATTAAGATTATGGAGGCAGGTAACAGACTGAGAGGTTATTGGGGTCAGTAAGTGATTGTGGATTACATGATTGTGGGTGCCTACATTAGCAAATTATCTTCATTATTGAGGATGACAACTCGTGGATTCTGTGGAGAAGGTAACTGTGTTTGTGACTTGAAGAACCAAGTGCGGTGGCTATCTGAGAATAGCCGATCCAATCTGAAGATCATTCTGGGACGGGAATCAAGTTTGAGTGTTTGGGCAAGATAGAACACCCAGTTTTCAGATTGTCCGAGAGTAGATACCAATACTTGGGCATGATCTTAGAAAGGGTGACCCCCTATGCAGGTTATCTAGGGGATAATGAACCAGTTTGAGGATTATCTGGGGGAGAGGGACAGACAGAGAACTGCTGAATCATGAGGTTATTAAATATGGAGCTGAAGTGGCCTTGAGAGACCCTTTCTGACTCACCCATTCTACCAGTTAGAAGACTAACCCCAGAGAGGGACAGAATTTCCTTGAGGTCACACAGCACCCAGTTCAGTCTTCAACAGTTAACCAAATATTTGCTGAGTGCTGCTTCTGTACCAGGCACTATTTTGAGGCTGAGCACACTACAGGAAACAAAACACAATGTCCCATCCTCATGTGGCTGACATTCTAGTGTGTGTGTATGTGGGGGAGGAGACAGTAAACAAGTAAGTGCATATATTATATTGTCAGGTATATGTTATGAGAAATAATAAAGCAGGGTAAGTGGGTATAGCTGGAGTGGGTGTTGATGGTTTTGGCAGGGTGGACAGAGACCCGAAGAAAGCGAAGGAGCTTGCCATGGAACTGTATGTATGTATTTCGGGGCACAGATGCCAGGCAGAGGGACCAGAATGGGCAAAGGTCCTGAGGTAGGACCATGTCTGGCATGTTTGATGCTGGCAAGGGGGAGGAGAGTGGTGGCAAGCCAGGCTGGCAGCCTCTCCCAAGTCCTGGAGTGGAGTGAAGCTCACCTTTGCACCATCCCTCCTCCTCCCCAGGAGCTGGCACTGTCTGGTGTGGAGCTCCCAGGCACAGTGCAGTCAGTGGAAGAGGCATTGAAACAGCACCGGGACTTTCTCACCACGATGGAGCTGAACCAGCAAAAGATGCAGGTGGCTGTACAGGCTGCGGAGGGCCTACTGAGGCAGGGCAACGCCTATGGGGAGCAGGCCCAGGAGGCTGTGACCCGGCTGCTGGAGAAGTAGGTCCCCCAGGCCCCAGGGGTCACAGGGGAGGAATGAGGGAGGCCAGGGTCCCGTTCCTTTCCATCACAAGTTTTATTTCTCTGCCACTTTCTGATTTCTATTTCATTATTTATTGTTTTAAATTTGATTTAAATGGATATTTTGTGAAAAGGTGACAGGAGGTTGCACACCCAAAAGATACAGAAGGATATACAATGAAAGTTTCTCTCCCAAGCCTGACAAAGCTGGACCTGTTCTTAAAATGTGAACATACTTCCCTAGATGCCCCAGCATCCTCCCTGTGGCTCTAGGCCCTCCCTGGGAAACCCCAGACCTCCCCAGATTCAGCAGCTAGAGGCCAGGCACAGGTTGTGTTCCAGCTTTCCAGATGGAACGTGTCCCCTGCTGTGCTGCTTGTCAACTATTTTGAATAAGCACTCCTTCCTGGCCCCAGCCACCTTGTTCTCTGGGAAGCACCCAGAGTGCGTGTCTGTGCCTCTTTTTCATGCTTCTCTTGCATCGTTCTCTGCTTCTGTCACCATCTCTCTAACCACTGCCCTCTCATCTGTTCTTGCACTAATCAAGCCAAGACATTTATTGTGTGTCAGGCAGTATTCTAGCCCCTGAATAAAACAGCGTTGCCATCACCCCCCC
>NW_007726204.1:1050061-1053175 GCF_000696425.1 Galeopterus variegatus
CTGGCCCCAGCCACCTTGTTCTCTGGGAAGCACCCAGAGTGCGTGTCTGTGCCTCTTTTTCATGCTTCTCTTGCATCGTTCTCTGCTTCTGTCACCATCTCTCTAACCACTGCCCTCTCATCTGTTCTTGCACTAATCAAGCCAAGACATTTATTGTGTGTCAGGCAGTATTCTAGCCCCTGAATAAAACAGCGTTGCCATCACCCCCCCAATCCCAGCCCTTATGGAGAATCCTTTCTAAGGCCTCCTGCAGGCCCAGTTCTTTCTCTTTGTCCCTATCCCTGTTTCTGCCCCCCCGGTGACCCTAGCTGTCTCCTCTTTGGCCCTCTGGATCTCTCTGGCATGATCCAGGCTGGGAGAGGGATCCTTCTGTTTTCCTGTCTCCTAATGGAAAGCATACCTGGTCACTTCACTCCACCACCCACAACTCCAAGACCTTAGCTGCTTTTCTGTCTGGGGCTCAGGCATCCTTTCCCCTAAATCCTTCTGGGACAAGGCTTGAGGTTTATAGGGGAAACTTTTATGGGGATTTTGGTCCTGAAGAGGTGAACTCATCATCCAGTGCCTCTCTCTCCATGCCCATACCCTTCCTTCCTTTGTCCCACATTTCTCTCTCTCTCTCTCTCTCTTTTTTTTTTTTTTTGCAGCTGGCTGGTATGGGAATCCAAATCCTTGAACTTGGTGTTATAACACTGCACTCTAACCAACTGAGCTAACTGGCCAGTCCTGTCCCACATTTCTTGAGCACCTGCTGTATGCCAGGCTCTGCAGAATGAACAGGAGGAGCCCGGGGACTGTTCATTTCATGATTCATTCATTCATCACATTTTAGTCATTCATTAGTTGCTCCTTTCATTCTATTGTTTATCCACTTATTCTTCAGCCCATTAAACATGTACTGAGCGCCTGCTGTGTTCCAGGCCCTGTGTGGGGCAATGCTGGGCACACAGCAGTGACCAGGTCAGAATATGATTCCTGCTCCACAGAGCTTCTACATTATCTGACGAAGATGGCCTGGGATGGTCTCGGCCAGGATGGAGGAAGCACAAGCAGAGGGGTCAGAGCCTAGATGGGAGAAGTGCAGCCCAGAGAGGGTGTCTGCCCCATGTTTGTGCTGGGTGAGGTGGGGACACAGCAGCAGTTGAGACAGACACAATCCCTGCATACCAGGGTCCCAGTCATTTATTTGTCTAGGGACACACTTCCCACCCCATGGGAGTGGTGAGGCCAGGGTGGCTTTCCATACCCATGAAGGGGGCAGAACCATGCAGAGCTGGGGTCATGGGGTCAGACAGGGTCCCAGATCCTAGTTCTGGCTGCACCCCTCAACATGTGAGATTCAGGGCAAGTCACTCAGTATCTCAGCGCCTTTCCTCACCTGGAAGCTCACCTAGAACCTGGCCCAGCCCTGTGCACGAGGTGCTCTTCTTATCTGTATTTCTTTTTGTACATGAGGCTCAAAGAGGGGAACCAGCATGCCCAAGGTCACAGCCAGGAAGTGGCACAGCTGGGATTTGAACCCTGTTGTTTACTTACCTTTACAGAGAGGAGAGATTTTCCTCATTGCTAGGACTTTCTTCATTGCTTGACAGTTTGCTGGTGAAGGCCTGGAGAGATTGATTTCAGCTCAATTTCAGAGGCATTTCCTATTTCCTGGCTCCTGAGCTGAGTTGGGGCAGGAGGCAGTCAATACTCTGCTGGCTTGTTTCAGGCCCTTCTTAGGCTTTCTCTCCAGCTTTGCCTCCTGTTCTCTCTCTGGAATTGTCTCCCACATGTTCTGTCTCTTTGCCTCCATCTCTCTGTCGATTTCTGTCTGTTTCCTGCTCTCTCCTTCTCTCTCTGTTTTTCTCTTCCTCCATCTGCATTCTCTAACCTGTCTTTTCTTCTGCCTCTCTCTGTCTCAGACACTTTACTTTGTTTCTCTCACCTCTTTATCTCTGCCTCTATGTCTCTTGCATTCATTCATTCAGCAAAAATGTATTGAGCACCTACTATGTGCCAGGCCCTTTTCTAGGCACTGGGGATACAGCTATGAACAAAACAGACAAAAATCCCTGTCCTCATGGAAATGACATCCTAGTGTGGATACAAACAAGACAGATAAGTAACATAGTATGTTAGATAGTGTTAAGCGCTAAGGAGAAAATTAAAGAAGGAAGGGAAGCCAGAAAGTGTTGGGGAGTGGTCAGAAGGGACCTCACGAAGAAGGTAACATTTGAGTAGACATTGGGGGAAGGAGCATTCCAGGCAGGGGGAAGAGCCAGTGCCAAGGCCCTGAGGTAGGAGTGGCTTGTTTGAGGCACAATGAGAAGGCCAGTATGGTTGTTGCAGAGGGAGCAGCAAAAGTGGAAAGAGGAGAAGAGTTTGGGTAGGTAGGTGCAGGGGAGAATGCATAGGGCCTGGAGGTCACAAAGGACTCTAAGGGAGACCTTGGGAGGACAGGCTCATTCTCTCTTGGTCTCTGTCTTCTCTCTCTCTCCCTGAGGGAGAGACTGATAGTGACAGGAAAGACATGCATATGAATTGATGTGGGATGCCCCAGCTCCCTCATCAGGCCTCTTGGGCACTTTGCCATGCACTGCACACAGGAGGCCAGGCTGCCTGGGATTGTGGTCTCCAGCTGGCTCTGGGATGGCGGGGCCTGGGTCCAGCCTGGCCAGTTCATTCAGGCCAAGGGCCTGCCCTTCCTGCTGGAGCACCCACTCCAGCCTGTCTGTGACTCCGGTGCCATCTCTCCCCTTACCTGCTCTGTTCTCTCTCTCCAACTCTGTTGCCCTTCTGTCTGTCAGGCTGTGTCTTTTACTGGCGGCATCTTGCCACTTCTATGCCTGTCCCTCTCTGGGCTGTCCCTGCCCTGACTCCCTCCTGTCACTTTCCCTCCCTCTGCCGCCTTCTCTCTTTCCTTGTCTCCTGCTCTCTATTTCTCTTTCTGCCTCTCTCTGGTACCGCCCCTCTTCCATTTCTTTCCTTATCTCTCCCTTTTCTCTTTCTTTCTGGGTCTCTCTGTCTCTCTGGGTCATTCTGTCTTTCTGGGTCTCTGCCAGTTATTCCCTCTTGAGGTGTTTATCTTTTTATCTTTTTTTTTTTTTTTTTTTTTTTTTAAGTTGGAAAGGA
>NW_007726204.1:1054164-1056257 GCF_000696425.1 Galeopterus variegatus
GTCAGCACCACGCCCACCCAGTGAGCAACCGGCCATCCCTATATGGGATCCGAACCCGTGGCCTTGGTGTTATCAGCACCGCACTCTCCCGAGTGAGCCACGGCCGGCCCAAGGTGTTTGTTTATCTTTTTGTCTCTGGTCCTGTGTGCGTATGTATGTGTCTGTTTATTTCTTTCTCCAGATCTTCATCTCTCTTGGGATCCGAACCCGTGGCCTTGGTGTTATCAGCACCGCACTCTCCCGAGTGAGCCACGGCCGACCCAAGGTGTTTGTTTATCTTTTTGTCTCTGGTCCTGTGTGCGTATGTATGTGTCTGTTTATTTCTTTCTCCAGATCTTCATCTCTCTCTCGTGTCTCATTCTCTTTCGGTTTTTGTATATGGTTATCTCTTTGTCTTTCGTTCTCTGTTATCTCTCTCTCTGGGTTTATGTCAATCTCTCTGTCTGCATCTCTTTCTCTCCCGATGCCTGTATGTCTGTCTCTCTTTTCCTCTGTTTCTCTCTCTGCCCCCTCCAGCCCTGTCCCTGGCCCTGCTCCTCTGATTTTTTTCTTTTTTTACCTCTCCCAGGCTGCCTCCCTCCCCATTCCCACATTGGTCTCTCCTTCTCCGCACTCCCCTACCCCTACCCAGCCCGATTCCATCACAGCTCTACTGCCAGCGCACCCCAAACCGGGCCTTTCTCCAGCCCTTATCTCCTCATCCCCAGGAGCCGAGAAAACCAACTGTGGGCCCAGCAGTGGATGCAGAAGCTATACGACCAACTTGGGCTGCAGCACTTTCTCCGAGACTGCCACGAGGTAGGACCTCCAGGTGTGCTGGGGACAGTGACGCTTCCCTGGCAGAGGTGGGGGCGGGGACGCCCCGTCTAAGTGGGTCGCAGAGCGATGCTCATTCTGCGCCGCCAGGAGGCGCGCGGATCCCGGTCTCAGTGCGCATACTCCGCAGGTCCCTTCCCGCCCACGCAGTCTCCGGGGCTGAGGGGGCTCCGGCGCCCTTGGCAACGGCGCGCGTCCGCGCCTACGGGTCCCGCGAGGACGCGCGCTGATCTCACCTTTCTCTGGGGATTTGTGAGAAGCGCTCCACTCTGGGAAAGGGGCGGTGTGGAGTGGGAGGGGAGGGGCATGGGTGGACAGGTGGCCCAGAGAGCTGCTGTCAGAGGTGGTCCTGAACCAAGCCTTCGCCCCGTTAAAGATGTCCAGGAATCAAGCCCCTCCCCCTTGGGGATGATCTATACTCTTAGAGATCTCCCCCAATCAGGGATGGTCCAGGCCCCCATCTCTATTTGAGGCGGTTCCAGAGACTCCTTTACTCCCCCGCCTTCCCTGGCATTCCAAAGAAACTGCTCTGGATTCTGACCATATTAGAGATGGCCCAGTAAACATTCTCCTAACCCCCAAATAGAGATAGTCCTAGCCCCGAGCTCCTCCATCTGTGTGACCCAGTATCATCCCCTCCCCCTGTGATGACCCAATACCTAAGTTTCTTCCAATCAAGGTTCAGGAACCAGCTCCCTGCCCTCCCAGCACCCCGCAATTAAAGGTGGCTCGACCCTCTCCATGTTGAACCTCCACGGGAGATTTTTCTCCCCACATATGAAATAGACAAGGGCCTCCATACCACCTCCCCTGCCACACACACACACACACACACACAACTGAGGTAGGCCGGGACTCAAGCCCATCCATTATAGATGGTCCAGGAACCCGGTGTTCCCCCTCTCCCCTATCGGAAATTGTTCTGGACTGAAGTTATTATAAGAGATATTCCAGGTTTCCCCTCCCATATTCCCTACCCTCGTATGGTAGACAGGAACCCGAGCCTCTTTCCATTGGAGATGGTTCAGGAGGCCCCTCCAGCCCACTCCCCTACTTTCCATCTTCACATAGCTGAGGTAGCCCAGGATCCAAGGCCCCCTCCCGCCGTTGGACTTGGTCCAGGACCACTTCCCCCCACCCCCATGAGATTGTTCTGGACTGAGTAGCAATCATCTGAGATGGGGCCCCCACCCCATGCTTTAGGGAGGGTGATGAGTTCTCCACCTCCAGCCGGGGCCCCCCGCAAGGAGGCGGGCGGGTATGGAGGAACGCAGGCA
>NW_007726204.1:1056718-1065991 GCF_000696425.1 Galeopterus variegatus
GCGGGAGGGGAGGGGGCGGCGCGGGGGCGGGCCGGGAACGCGCCCGGACCCGCGCCCTGGGGGAGGGGCAAAGACGCCGGGAGCTGTCCGCGGTGCTGGTGCGGGCGGGACTGAGGGGCTGGGCCCCAAGGGAGGGAAGCCGAAGGCGGGGGGTGACTTCTAAGGCTACTCCTAGGGTAGTCTGGATTTGCCTTCGGTGTTAAGGGGGTCTCAACCTTTCTAGGGGGCTCTTCTCTGGATAATGGTGAACCTGAGACTTGCCCTAGGGTTGGGGAATTCTTAACCTTTTGGGGGGTTTCTTCCTTCCTTCTTGTAGAATCTGTGTCAGCCTTGGATGATGAGGGTAAATCACTTTTGGGGAGCTCTGCCTTGGGCGATGAGGCTCTTGGATCTGCTCTGGATCTGGGGGACTCCGTCTTTTGGGGGCTTTTCCTTGGTTGTTGGGGGGTCTGGCTTTGCCCTCACTGACGTGGGGGGCAATCACTTTTGGGGGGCTTTACCTTGGTGACTGGGTACCATCTCCTTTAGGGGCTCTGCCTTCACTGTAGGCTGTGGTTGCCTTTGGACTCTTCCCTGCGTGGTCGGGAATCTGTGAGTTGAGTTGGGGGATTCAGCATTTGACTTGGCTCTAGTGTATGTGTATGAGGGAGTGTGAAGCTGTCCTGGACCCCTGGGGAGCACATGCTCAGAGGACGTGGGATGGGGTTTGGCCGGCTAGGGATTTGTCCTTGGTTATGACTGCATTTGCCTCCCGGGACCGCTGAGCTGGAGTCCGTTTTTTTTTTTTTTTTTTTTTGCTGAAGGGAGGAGGAGGATCTTGTGACTGGAGGGGGTGGGGGGAGGAGAAGAGGGAGGAGCAAACTGTCCCAGGTGCCAGGTTTGGTCTTTTTTTTTTTTTTTTTTTTTTTGCTGAAGGGAGGAGGAGGATCTTGTGACTGGAGGGGGTGGGGGGAGGAGAAGAGGGAGGAGCAAACTGTCCCAGGTGCCAGGTTTGGTTATGAGTGTGGAGGAGGTTCTGGCTTGGGGGACAGGACTCTTTTTTTGGGGGGGCTCAGAAAGCAGCCTTCTGATTGGTCCTGCTCAGGATAATGAGAGGGGCCCACTCTTGGTGCTTGCATTTTGGATGATGGGTTTCGTTGGCGAGTGGGAGGACTAGAACTGGCTTTAGTCTGGGGGTGGGGGCTGGCTTGAAAGGTTCGATCTGGCCCACATTGGAGAGTCTGGGACTAGATTTTGGGGTGAACTGGTTTGGGAGCCAGAAGGCCCATGGTGCCTGCATTTGGGGGGTTGGCTTTGGTTGGGGGCTAGAACTGGCCATGGTTTGGGGAACTGTGGTCTTAGAATCCCAGGAATGGACTTGGGGAGCTCTGTGGGCTCATTAGGGGTGCTCGATTTTGGTTGTGGGTGAGGGGTCTACTCCAGGTTGGAAGGCTGGTTTGGAGAGATCTAGGCTTGGCAATTGTTGGGAGGTTGTTTGGTGGGTTGATCTGGCTGTATTGGGGGACTGGGTCTAGGTATGACTTATTGGGGTGGCTAAGACTGAATCAAGCGATCTAAGTGTTGTTATGGGGAAGGGTCTTGGGGTGCATTGGAAGTTAGCTAAGTTGGGTTGGAGAGCTTTTGGGGGGTGTTGATTTGGCCTCAGATGGGAGGAGGCTGACTAGTCCAGGAGCCCTGCTTTGGGAGCTTCTGGGGAGTAGAGGAGGGCTGCCCTCAGGACAGGGATGTCAAAGGATTGGGCTTACTGGTGACCCTTCCATCTACACTCCACCCAGAAAAGAGCTTGAACTGCTTCCTCCCCCCCTACCCCAATATAAAGGCCTCACTTGCAAAGGCTTTTCCATCCCTTCCTTCCCACTCACCCCTCAACCCTACAGCCCAGGCCCTGAACCTGGGACTTCCTGGAGGAGATGGGAGGCTTGTGCCATGTTGGGGGGACCAGCTGAGCCCTCCTACCCTGTCCTGTACAGCTGGATGGCTGGATCCATGAGAAGATGCTAATGGCGCGGGATGGCACGCGGGAAGACAACCACAAGCTGCATAAGAGATGGCTCCGGCACCAGGCATTCATGGCTGAGCTGGCTCAGAATAAGGAGTGGCTGGAGAAGATCGAGAGGGTGAGGATGTGAAAGGCCCCTCTGCCCATGCCATGTGCTGGAGGCCTCCTCCTGCAACACCCACTGTGATCCTGCTAGTTTCACACCCCTGAACTGGTTCAAATCAGCTCCATGTCTGCTCCTAGCTATATGGCCTTGAGTGATTTATGTCACTTCTTTGGGTCTCAGTTTGCCCATCTGTAAAATGGTCAGCATCTCTTCTGAATGGTGCCATACCCTACTGGTTGTTAAATATTTTGCCCCTTCCTATAACTTCCCTCACCAGGCTCCCTTCTATATCATTTGGGGCACTTAAGATGGAAGGTCAGGGAGAGAGGCGGGGCAGCTCTGGGAAGCCCGAAGTTAAAGTGAACTTTGGATTCTTACAGCCCTGAGTTCTAATTGTGCCTCTATGCCTGTTACAAGCTGTGGGTCTTGGGGAATTGTGTTAACCTCTTTGAGCCTCAGTTTGCTCTTCTGTAAAATTAAGAAAATAATGAATGTAGCTACTTCCCTGAGCTCTTGTGCACGTAAAGTGCTTAACATAAGGTCAGGTACCTAGGAGCTGTAATTACTATGGTATTGTAATCTTTAATACGTAATGTAATATATGCAGCTCAGGCCACCAAGGAGGTTAGTTTCAGTCTTGAAAGGAGGGAGCTAGGCAGATTTTTACTGTAAGCCTCAACCCCCATAACTTCCCCTTTCTCTGGCTAAACCAGTAGACCTGCTGCTCTGGATACCCCCACTCTTCCAACTCAAACAGAGACACCCAGGTCGGCCTTAACCCTTAATGGCCATTGATGCCCTGTAAATGGTAGCATGTGGCAAAGCCAGTCTTCTTGACTTTGAGTTTAATTGAAGTTTGTTCTCTCTCTGCCTCTCATTGTCTATCTTCTGTCTTTGTCTATGTGCATGTCTCTATGTCCATCACTCTATGACCATTGTCTCTGCCTGTCTCCTCATGTCTCTGTTTGTGTCTGTCTTTCTTTCTCCCCACCTTTCGGTCTCCTTCCCTTCTCCTTTGTCCCTCTTTCTCTTTCTTCTTGTCTTTCTTCCTTGGTTCTTTCCATCTCTGGACCTATCTTTGCATCCACCCCTCATGTCTCTATCTCCCTGTGTGTCTCTATCTCCCTGTGTGTCTCTG
This sequence comes from Galeopterus variegatus, assembly GCF_000696425.1. NCBI lineage: Eukaryota > Metazoa > Chordata > Mammalia > Dermoptera > Cynocephalidae > Galeopterus > Galeopterus variegatus. The sequence continues at coordinate 1,059,962 of NW_007726204.1, forward strand.
TCTCCCTGTGTGTCTCCAACTCCATGCCTCTCATGCCCAAATCTCTCTCTATGTCCTGTTTTCCCCCTCCCCTATCCCCACATATTTCTCTGTACCTTCCCACCATCCATCCCCTTCTCTTGCTGGGGCAGGAGGGCCAGCAACTGATGCAGGAGAAGCCAGAGCTGGCAGCCTCTGTGCGGAAGAAGCTGGGTGAGATCCGGCAGTGCTGGGCAGAGCTGGAGAGCACCACCCAAGCCAAGGCACGGCAGCTCTTTGAGGCCAGCAAGGCTGACCAGCTGGTACAGAGCTTCACTGAGCTGGACAAGAAGCTCCTACACATGGAAAGCCAGCTGCAAGATGTTGACCCTGGTGGGGACCTGGCCACTGTCAACAGCCAGCTCAAGAAGCTGCAGGTATGGTCTGGCTGGTCCTGATGGGAACTTCCTACAACACAGTGGGTCTGGGTCAGAAGCAAACCCCGCTCAAGGTATTTCAAACCTGGGGGATATAATATAGGGATTTATTTTAATGTGCAAGGGGCTAGAAGAGCAGAAAGGGAATACTGAGGCAATCCAGTTAGTAGTAATGGTTGGAAGCAGCCAACACCCATACAGCATGGGGTACAAGGGAAGAGGAAGGATTAACAGCCAGGAAGGTAGGTAAATAACCAGAATGCTGCCAGAAAGGGAATACTGAGGCAATCCAGTTAGTAGTAATGGTTGGAAGCAGCCAACACCCATAGAGCATGGGGTACGAGGGAAGAGGAAGGATTAATAGCCAGGAAGGTAGGTAAATAACCAGAATGCTGAAGGTTTCTCAGGACCACTGACACTTGTTCCCTGGATGGAGAAACCAAGGCCCAGAGGTAGGGGGATGGCTTTGCACAGAATGACATTTATTTATTTTATTTTATTTTCAACTCCTGCCTTTCCCTGTCAGGAACAAGGCCTGACTATGACCGATGGAAAACCAAAGCTCCAGGTGAACTTACTTGCTTAGAGTAGCAAGCGGCAGAGCCTAGATCACTGCTCCTTTTTTTTTTGGCTACTGGCCAGTACAGGGATCTGAACCCTACACCTTGGTGTTATATCACCGTGCTCTAAACAACTGAGCTAACCTGCTAGCCCACTGCTCCTTTTTGATATACTTCCTGCATAGTTGTGCTTATAAAGTGCTTGGCATCATATGTGGCAAAAGAAGTAGACTAATAATAAAAGCATAACGATACTAGATAGTATTTATTCATTCATCTATGCGTCAAGTACTCACTGGGCACCTACTCTGTGCTGGGTGCTTTTCCCCCAGTTGGAAGATGGCGGTAGGAAGAATGGATGAAAAGTCACTGCCTTCATGGGGCTCACTTTGTGGTGGGAGAGAGGCAAAAGAGCAATGAGAAACAGATCTGAATGTCATGGCCAGTGAGGTCATTACTTTATAAATACACCAGCGGTTCTCAAATATCTTAGTTTCCAGGACCCCCTTGAACTCTTAAAAGTTATTAAGATCCTCAAAGAGATTTTGTTTGTGTGGATTAGACCTATCAATATTTATTAAAAATGAAAACTGAGAAACATTTAAATTGTTGATTCATTTTAAAACAGCTATATTAAATCCATCATGTATTAACCCAAGTAGCATTCCTTTATGAAGAACTGTATTTTCCAAAACAAAACAAAAAAATGTGGTAAGAAGATTGGCATTGCTTTCATTTTTGCAACTCTCTTTCATGACTGGCTTAATAAAAGAAAGCTGGCTTCTCACATCTGCTTCTGCATGCAATCTGTTGCAGTAGCATGGGTCGTGTGGTTTCTGGAAAACCCTGCTGTATACCTGAGAGAGAATGAAAATGAGAAAGGCAAATAACACCTTAGTATTTTTATTAAAATAGTTGTAACCTTGAGGACCCCTTGAAAAAACATGAGCGTCCCCTGGGGTTCCTAGGCCACACTTTGAGAACCACTGATGTACGCTGTGTGCCAGGCATGGTTAACCCCCTTCTCCTCCCCAGCAGCCCTATGGGGGAGGTTCTGTTATTATCCTCACTGTAGCCATGAGAAAACCACAGCAATGGCTGTGTGGCTCTCCCGAGGTCACAGAACCACCAAGTGGCTATTCAGTACCATATTTAAGTGCCGTCCACCTCTTCCCTTGATGCTCCCAGACCACAGTGAGGAAGGTGACTCTCTTGCTGGCCTCTGAGAAATTAAGCGCTGCCTGAGATCGGGACCCCACTGGCTGGATGGCAATGGACACACGGAGATGATTTTGCCCCAAGTCTGCCCTGAGGGATCTCACAGAATATGGGCAGAGACAAGATTGATCAGTGGCCTAGATGGTCAGAATGAGGAGGAAGCAGCTGGGGGCCAAGTGACAAGAGGCTGGGTGGTAGGGGCAGACAAACTTGGGTCCAGATTCCAGCCAGGGCAAATGTCTAGTCCCTCCCTGAGCCTCTGTCTCCCCACTTAAGTAGGACTCTATCAATGCAGACCTCTCAGGGCCAGGTGAGGTTGTGCACACAGAAAGACCCACTTTGCACAGTGCCTGGGATGTGGTGAGCTCTTAAGAAATGGGAATCTGTGACTGTCAGGGTCCCAGCCAGAAACAGAAGATATGCTCAACTGAGAAAACTCTGAGGAGGGCTTATACAGTGCTTTTGTTTGTTTGTTTTGTTTTTTGTGGTGGCTGGCTGGTATGGGAATGTGAACCCTTGACTTTGGTGCTGTGACACCGCGCTCTGATGATAAAGGGTCTTTGACAAAGGTGTGAGCAGGGCATGGGGAAGCCACAAGGAAGAGCGTGGCACCATGGGACTAACAGCTGAGAGCTTTTACCTCCCCTAGCCCAAAGAGGAAGGGCAGGAGAGGTTATTGAGCTTGGAAGGACAGAGTGCCAGACAGAAGCTGGGACCCTTAGTCAAGAACAGCAGCCAGCCCATGGCACCGCTGCAGAGAAAAGCTAGGGAAATAATACCCCAGCCTCGTTCTCCTCTCAGTCTAGTCTCCTGCTGGTCTTCCCTGAGTCCAGCCAGGGCCAGTTTCATGGGCATTCGACTGTACATTTGCATAGGGCTCTGCACTTAGTTTAACAGCCTCGTTCTCCTCTCAGTCTAGTCTCCTGCTGGTCTTCCCTGAGTCCAGCCAGGGCCAGCTTCATGGGCATTCGACTGTACATTTGCATAGGGCTCTGCACTTAGTTTAATGCCCTGCTGTTGCTGTCTTGAAATTCGTAATATTTGAACAAGAGACCTTGTGTTTTCATTATGCCTTGGGCCCTGAAAATTATGTAGCCAGCCCTGAACCCACCCCACCTGGAAGCTGGAGAGCAGGGGAGCCAGCTCATGGTGTCTATACAGGCCAGCATCCTCCTCCAAGGGGCACAGAACAGGGTAGAGAAGCTCACGTGGGGGTCAGAAGGGGTGGACATCCCACACAGCAGCAGCTATAACTAGGAGTATTATCTTACCGTGGTTACTAATTCTTCCCCAGCAGCCCATTGCGTAGCTAAAGGCACAGACTCAGGACTCAGGCAGTTCTGGGTTTGATTCATAGCTCTGCACTCACTGGCTGTGTGATGTTGGGCACGTGGCTTTACCTCTCACTCTGAGCCCCTGGTGCCTCATCCGTCCAGTGGGAAGGACCCTGATGGCTAGCTCACTCACTGACAGCAGGGCTGTGGGAGGTAGCATGGTATCACAGTCAAGGACATGGATGCTGGAGCCGGCTGCTGGGGTCAAGCCCTGGCTCTGAGACTTACTAACTGGGTGGCCTGGGGAGGTTACTTATCTCTTTGAGCCTCAGTTTCTTCTGCAGTAAAATAGGCATAATAGTCCTGACCTCATATGGACACATTTCAGAATTGCTGACCCAACAAATCTAAGATTCAATATTTGTTTACAGGTCTTTAATTTTAGTTGTCTTCAAGCTGAGGGTAGATCATCCCTGTACTGTGTTCAGAAGTTAGGTATTGCCCTGCCTTTGCTTTGGTTATTTTATTTATGTGATATAGTTATCTCACTGATTTCTGTTCATATTCCATTTGGGCCATTTCCTCCTCGCCATGTTGCTTTTTAAAAATATGTTTTGGGGGCTGGTATATGAGATATTAACATAGTGTTAAAAGTCAGAACTATCTTCAGTTCACTCGATCTTGCCACATTTCTTGCCCAAGTCCTCATGCTGATTAATGCTCACTCTTCAGCATTGAATGTGAGTTTCCTGTTTCTTCCCATCCTTGCCAACACTTGGTATCATCAGACCTTTTAGATTTTCCCCAGTCTCACTGTGGCGTGTGCATTTGTGTTTTTTTCGGGATGCTTGAGCATCCTTGTCCCTCATTTTGGCCATTTAAGTTTCAGAGGGAGGATTTGGGGCCTCCTGCTTTAGCCAAAGTGCAGGGTCAGCTTTCCGTCCCATGGGGGATTTAGTCCCAACCATGACCAGCAGACCATGAGATGGGGTCCCCATTGTTCAAGGGAAAGGCTGAGGATCAGAGGGGACAAGGGACTAACCTGGGGTCACACAGAAAGGGTACCAGAGACAGGCCCCAGCAGAAGACTCCTGGGCCCTTTCCCCAGCAGAGGGAGCCTTAGGCAGGGAGTGACTCAGTAGGCCAGATGGAGCCCAGCTGGGCCTCAGGAGCTGCTGTTGAGCAGGGGAGGGGCCTCCCAAGGCCCTGCTGTCCCGTGAGCCCTCCTGAGCTCCCAGGCGCTGGGCATATGCAGGAGGGAGAATCAGCTGCCATCCAGCCTGGTACTTTTCCTGGTGGCCCCACCCCACAGGCTACCAGGGCCGGGCTGGGTTGGAGGAGGTGCGGGCTGGGGTCTGAGGGGGTGTATAGGTATGAGCCCGGGCTGGGTTGGAGGAGGTGCGGGCTGGGGTCTGAGGGATCTGTCCCCCTCTGCCTTTTTCTGGCCCTGTCTCTCAGTCCTTCTCCCCAAGTTTCTCTGTGTCTCTGTTTCTCTTACTGTCTCTTAGTTTCTGCCTCTCCCATCCCTCTCTTTCTCTCTCAGTATCTCTGTCTTTCTCTGTCCTGTCTTCATCTCTGACTCTCTCTTTATTTCTCTCTATCCTGCTCTCTCACTGTCTTCTGTCTGTCTCTCCATCTCTGCCTCCCTCCTTTGGTCTCCCCTTATCCCTGGGTGTTCTCCTTATGCCCAGGTCTGCGCCATGTGACCCAGAGTCCTCTCTTGGGGCTTCCTGCCCAACTGTCCTTACTGGCCGAGGGTCCAGATGGTGGAGCCCCAGGCCCCCACTTCCCAGCCCTCAGGGGCCCAGCCAGCTGGTCTGGCTCAGCTCTAGGCTCCTGCTTGGAGGGGTGGGGGCTGGTCTCCTGCCATCTGTTGAGGACCAGCCAGGGAAAAATGCAGTGGAGCCTTTGCAGCTGCTGAGCTGAATCCCTGGGGACCCCTCACCGCACCCACATCCACCCTAAGTAAGGCTCAGTAGGCTCTTTCTCTAGCCACAGACACACCGTCCTCTCCACTTTTCCTTCTCTGTCCCAGTCTGTGCCTCCAGCTCGGCATGGCTGACTCAGGAGCTATAGAGCCCAAGGTCTGAATCCCCCCCAACTGCACCACTGTGTGGCTGAGGTAAAGTGATCCCACCTTTCTGAGCCCCACTGTCCCCAATTATAGAGAAGCAGAGTGGCCGAGAGATTGGGTTTTATGTTCTTGTGGCCCTAGGCTCAAATTCTGGGTCTGGCAATTTTTACTGGGGACCAGTGACTGCTCCTCTCTAAGCCTTGGTTTCTGAGACTGGAAAATGGAAGGGCAGCAAGGCAGATCCTGGTAGGAATCAGGTGGATCTCGGGGTTAGGGCTTGCTGCATCACTACCTAAGATGTGGCTAGCACCTGGGGCTGTTTTGGAAGTAGACTCTTCTGTTGTTGTTTTTTAACCTTTGATACGTTTTAAAAAATTAATATGTAATTCATATACCATAAAATGCACACTTTTATTTTTTATTTTATTTTATTTTATTTTTAAAAGATGACCGGTAAGGGGATCTCAACCCTTGGCTTGGTGTTGTCTGCACCACGCTCAGCCAGTGAG